>NC_057808.1:151098079-151307777 GCF_018294505.1 Triticum aestivum | reverse complement strand
GTTCGGCGACGAGGTCAGTGGTGGGCGGCGGGGCCGTGCCCGATCTGGATCGGGGGCAAAGGGAGGAGATGAAGGGGAAAGGGGAACCGGGGGAGGAGTGGGGCGCGTGGGGGGTTAGGGTTCGGTCGCCCCAGGGGGTTGTAGGGGTTCGGCGGGCCGGGGGAGGGAGCTGGGCTGGCAGGGTGCGCGGCCAGTCGGGTCGTTGCCCAGTTGGGCCCGGGGGGTGCCCCTTTTTTGTAGTTATTTTATTTCGTTTCTAGTACCTTTTTATTTAAGTGTTATAAAATATAAAAGCACACCTAAATTAGAGCTAGTAAATAGGTCTCTGCCCCAAATATTTTGGCACTTTAAATAAAGTATTTTGTATTTGTTTTTTACTTTAAAAGCATTTTTGGTAATTGTTTCATCACTGTTTTAACTAATTTAGAGTATTAAAACATTTTATAAAAGTGGGGTTTCTTCATCACAATTACCCCTGCATTTTTTTGGCACAACTCGAACATTTTAGTTTTATAATTTGAAAACTATTGTTGTTTGCCTTTAGTTTAATTTTGAATTTGAATCGGTTTTGAACTAACCCAAGATTAACTCCAGTGATAGAGGTGACGTGGCATCTTTAGCAAGGAATTTCTGTGGTCTAATTATCCGGGCGTGACAATGCTCCTCCACTACAAGAAATCTCATCCCGAGATTTAAGAGGGGGGTAAGGGGGATAGTTCTGGTTACGAAATTCTAACGAGTCTTCTCAGTCTTGGTTGCTCTTCTCGAAGAGGTCGATCCATTACGTTGAGGTCTTCATTTCTCCGCTTCAGGTCATCATGATGAAGTCGTCATCATTTCTTCAGGATTTCCATCGTACTTACGAAAGAATAAAGGGTGGGTATTCCGGGAGAACGAACCTCTACAATGTTTGCTTATCTAGTAGATAACATCAGGGAAGGTGGCGGAAAGTAACTCTCGAATTGAAACCTTAGTCATTATCGAGAGCAAAGTGAGGAGGTATCATGAGAAGTTTCGAGCGGATAGACAATCGTTCGCTGCCTGAAACAGAGTGTGAAAGGGGTTCAAGGCAACGGGAATAAGTATTGTGTCTAATACCAGAATTGATGATCACAGGGAAGGTGGCTCGTGAATTACATACGAAGCCAAGCGTCAGGAATATCTTTGGAAACAGGGTGTAGAGGAGATTCAGGTTTCGATCCTGTGGAACTGTGGGTTATGGGCCCACCATGTGGGTTAAAAGTAGGAAGGGCGATGACGTCTTGCACGGTCATGTAAGCAAGGCATGTCCGAGGTTAGGCTGTCAGTTATATGTCAGTAACAACGTTGGTACCAAGGGCGAGGGACGAAGAGAACCATTTTCCTGCTCGTTGAAACGAGGCGGACCAATAGGCAAAGTTCTCGTCCATCGGTGGTTACCGGAATGTCATCAACAATAGTAACAGGGTCTTACTGACAGCGTTGTACACCGAGGTGTTTACATAAGCAGGAGAATATTACTGCTCAGATCATATAGATCACAAGAAAGGTTAAACCAAATAATGGAAAGGAAAAATATGATTATCAGAAATTTTAGGGGTATATCCTTCCCAATGATAAGCAGAGCATGATATCCGTGACAGGATATAATGTAGAAAACCCTTTAGATAAGGGGAGAGTAATTTCATGACAATACCCATACAACGGTGTTTTGGATAATTGTTAAAGAAAAGATAGCATTTTGCTTCAAATGTTCTTATTGAAGATCGGAGTAACACAGACATGCTTCGAGATAGCTTTGACAAGGTCTTCAAGCAAAGGTAAGACCTTGGATACACAAAGGATCCATTAGGAAAAACTTATTAAACAAGTCATTCAATTTCCTCATGGAAGAATGGTTAACCTTGTTAAAAAGGAAACTATAACACTAGGTCCTCCGGCCAGGTGTGCTAGGCATGACATCACCTTACCGAGTCATAAGAGGACCAATGTTATAACTCTTGAAAGTATGTTCCAACCATCATATCTAACCGAGATTCAGATTTGATTGGTGTCAGGATACCTCAGACTCGGGATGCCTGAGAAGAAAAAGGTGCGACAAATTGATGAGAAGACATTATAAGATTCTCAGGAAATGAACTATGGAAGCGCGTTCCAAAACAAGAGTTCATCAGTAAACCAAGGAGAGGAAGATGAGGTGGCTGATGGACTCAGCAACAATTCATCAGAATTTCAAAGGATGGATTTCCACAATTATGTGAACAAGGAGATAACATTTGTCAGATCAATGATATAATGAGATATGCTCGAGGAAAACATACCCAATTAAACATCAGTTGAAAGGTGCGCCCGAAATATGGGCTTATGTAGCATGACCGATGTTAGAATGGTGATTCGATAGCCAATGGTCTAAGAATGAAATGTCGACCATTAACTTCAAAGAAATAGGGTTGCTAGAATTTTGAAATCGCACAGCATAGTTGAATTGTCGGTTTTCTGGTTAGAAACAACACGGGGACCAAGGAATGATCGGAGATGGCAGGAAGTATCACTTGTACCAAGAATGCATAAGAGGTGGTGAAATTCTCACGACATTATTGACATAAAAGATGGTAATACTCCAAGGTAAAGAAGAACAATTGCTAGATAGCATGGATCTCAAGGTATAACACGAAACACAAACAAGTTTGTGTTGAACGGAAGGCAATAAAGTGGTCGATGACAATACAAATCATCGAGGGAAAGGATGGTATTTCTCTTCATGCATTCAATTGATATCCTAGAAGAGATCAAAATGTTGATGATGATCACGGCACAATTGTCGAGAGATTTCACGAAGAAGCAATCGAACAGCGACGACATCAAGAGAAAAGAAATGGTGAAGCGTAGGGTCATTGGACCACGGATACGACACACACTCGAAATCAAGCTTGATGTTCAAGGAAAAATGATAAGACGAGGAAGATCGATTGTAAGATTAGCTCACCGTCGAAAATTTGTGCTCCGGGAAGAAGGACCCGGTAGCACAGTTAAAATTTAGCACGATAATGATATAGCCAATCAGGCTAGGAATGACGTGATCGAGTACAAACTCGCAAGTAAATAAGATTACTAAGAGTTGTTTAATCGCGACGCGGACTCGATTCAGTTATCGATGTCCTTGAGTGTTTAATAACTCGAAGCCCGTGAAAAACTGTAATCAGTGAGAATGTAGTACTTGATGAAGAACTCATAAGAAGTTATGCAGTTCCAAGATAATCTCGAGATACCAGGGGGGTAATACTCGACGACGAATCAAGGTAGAGGTTGGACTGGGGTATTGCTCTGCAAAAGGCAAGTGCTTAAACTTGCACGAGAAATGGTATTTAAAGGAGAACATGGTTGGAACCACAATTGCAAAAGGCCAGATCCCAGATATAAGATGAACTTATACCAAAGGAATAATTAATTTAAGAGAAGCTTTAATGATAAGAGCTACATCGTGTCCATGGGCATGAACATAAAGTTCAAGGTCGACTCCCACTTCTCCAATGCATAACATTTCATTCACTGCTCTAGATAAAAATGATTTCAGTGTCAAAACCTACCTGGTGAATTACCAGAGGAGTATGACCCGTGAAAACTTCGGGTTCACACATATTAAGGAAGGCATAGGTTCAACCCATCGGGGTATCTTAGAACATATACCATGAACTTTAGGATCAATTAAGACATGCTCGAAGCAGAGCATGGTTGACAAAGGCATAGGATATTACTTGCCAAAGGCAGAAGACACAATTTACCAAAGGCATTAGGTATCAGGGGAGAAACTCTCAAGGTTATTGGATATGAAGGACACTGTCAGATAATAACCAAGCAATTGGTCTCGCAGACCACAAGGAATCCAATGTGAGTATAGGTACTCAATCAGAAGGAAAAAGAATGCAAAGGCATCAGATTATAGAAACAACTAACTAATCCAAAGCTCAAATGCAAATGAATTATGATTTCCAAATCAAAGGATCAGAAGCAACGCTCTGATTAAGAATGGATAAGTTGTGTAAGCTTAGGGGTAAAATCGACAACAATTTGATTGGTCGAGATCCAGCTCATGCTTAATATGATGTCTGAGTCGAAAGGATGAATTCTAGGATCTGATTGGGGATTGCGAGCATTCGCAATATATTGAATCAATGGACTCAAAATGATAGTGACAAGGGCTGCCAATAAGATTACTATACTTATGGGATTAACCATAATGAAAGCAAGCAAGAATTTCAAGAGCAATAAGCTGCTAAGGATTTTCGGCAGATCGAATAGTATTTCGAAGACCTTAGTGAAACACATAAACAACTAGGGATGGGCGGATACTCGGTATGTGCGAGGAATTATCCGTAGGAGTGTTCATGTGGGTAATGAACTGCAAGACAGTAGGCACAAAGAATTCTCAGAACTATAGAGAGAATTTTCAGAGTATCTTGTAATAACAAGATCCATTGGATTGAAAGGGCAAGTGTATGTAGTTATCCATAATGATATAACAGTGGTAGGGAATTTGCAAAGGCGGTGGGCACAAGTGTCTCGAGAGAACATCAGAGATTATCTTCGGAATCTTCTGGTGCAGCCGGCGATCATCTGGACTGAAGGGACTCTCCGGGAGAAAGTATTTTCGAGAACCTAAAGTTAGATTTTAGTAAATTCATTAAACCCAACTAGAAGAGAGATAAGAGTCCCAGAGTATAGACGAGGAATAAAAGATCCTAACACCACCCAATGGCGACGTGGGCCCGTAAGACACACAACCATGTTAGTAAGAGTTTTGCAATGTCTAGACTCGACTTCGGCCAAGGAGTGTGGATGGGGGATTCCTACAGGCAGTCGGCTCTGATACCAACTTGTGACGCCCCCGATTTGACCGTACACTAATCATACACGCAAACGTGTACGATCAAGATCAGGGACTCACGGGAAAATATCACAACACAACTCTAAAAATAAATAAGTCATACAAGCATCATAATACAAGCCAGGGGCCTTGAGGGCTCGAATACAAGTGCTCGATCATAGACGAGTCAGCGGAAGCAACAATATCTGAGTACAGACATAAGTTAAACAAGTTGCCATAAGATGGCTAGCACAAACTGGGATACAGATCGAAAGAGGCGCAGGCCTCCTGCCTGGGATCCTCCTAACTACTCCTGGTCGTCGTCAGCGGGCTGCACGTAGTAGTAGGCACCTCCGGTGTAGTAGGAGTCATCGTCGACAGTGGCGTTTGGCTCCTGGGCTCCAGCATCTGGTTGTGACAACCAGGTAGAAAGGGAAGGGGGAAAAGAGGGAGAAAAGCAACCGTGAGTACTCATCCAAAGTACTCGCAAGCAAGGAGCTACACTACATATGCATGGGTATATGTGTAAAGGGGCATATCGGTGGACTGCACTGCAGAATGCCAGAATAAGAGGGGGATAGCTAATCCTACCGAAGACTACGCTTCTGGCCACCTCCATCTTGCAGCATGTAGAAGAGAGTAGATTGAAGTCCTCCAAGTAGCATCGCATAGCATAATCCTACCCGGCGATCCCCTCCTCGTCGCCCTATTAGAGAGCGATCACCGGGTTGTATCTGGCATTTGGAAGGGTGTGTTTTATTAAGTATCCGGTTCTAGTTGTCAAAAGGACAAGGTACAACTCCGGGTTGTCCTTTTACCGAGGGACACGGCTATTCGAATAGATAAACTTCCCTGTAGGGGTGCCCCACATAACCAAACACGCTCGATCCCATTTGGCCGGACACACTTTTCTGGGTCATGCCCGGCCGCGGAAGATCAACACGTCGCAGCCCCACCTAGGCACAACAGAGAGGTCAGCACGCCGGTCTAAATCCTATGGCGCAGGGGTCTGGGCCCATCGCCCATTGCACACCTGCACGTTGCGAACGCGGCGGGAAGCACACCTAGCCTAGCAGGCATTCCAGTCCAATCCGGCGCACGCCGCTCAGTCGCTGACGTCACGAAGGCTTCGGCTGATACCACGACGTCGAGCGCCCATAACTGTTCCCGCGTAGTTGCTTAGTGCGTATAGACTAAATGGCCAGACTCAGATCAAATACCAAGATCTCGTTAAGCGTGTTATTTTAAAGTAACCGCGAACGCCGACCAGGGCCAGGATCACCTCTCTCCTAGGTGGTCTCAACCTGCCCTGTCGCTCCGCCACAAAGTAACAGTTGGGGGCCGTCAGGAACCCAGGCCCACCTCTACCGGGATGGAGCCTCCTGTCCTTTCAGCCCCCTCATCAGAATCACTTGTGGGTACTCAACGAGCTGACCCGACTTTAGTCACCACATGTGTCATGTATATAAAGTATATAGTATATACCCGTGATCACCTCCCGAAGTGATCATGGCCCAGTAGTATAGCATGGCAGACGGACAAGAGTGTAGGGCCACTAATGGAACACTAGCATCCTATACTAAGCAGTAGGATAGCAGGTAAGGGTAACAACTAAAGTAACAATGACAGGCTATGCAGCAGAATAGGATTAACCGAAAGCAGTAGCATGCTACACTACTCTAATGCAAGCAGTATAGAGAAGAATAGGCGATGTCTGGTGATCAAGGGGGGGGGGCTTGCCTGGTTGCTCTGGCAAGAAGGAGGGGTCGTCAACAACGTAGTCGAACTGGGCAGCAGCGGCGTCGATCTCGTAGTCTACCAGAGAGAAGAGGGGGAAGAAACAGTAAACACAATGCAAACATAAGCATGACGATGCATTGCCATGACAATGAGCGGTGTTAGGTGTGCCCTAACGCGGTAGTAGGTGATACCAGCGAAAGGGGAAAACATCCGGGAAAGTATCCTCGGTGTTTCGCGTTTTCGGACAGATGAACCGGAGGGGGAAAGTTGCGTGTTCGCTATGCTATGGATGTGTGGCGGACAAATGGGCTACGTATCCGGATTCGTCTCGTCGTTCTGAGCAACTTTCATGTACAAAGTATTTTCATTCGAGCTACGGATTATTTTCTATGATTTATTAAAGTTTTAGGCATTTTTGAAATTTATGTAATTATTTAAATCAAACATTATCCAGAATAGTGAAAGGTGATGTCAGCTTGACATCACCATGACGTCAGCAGGTCAAATCTGACCGTTGACTGGTCAAACTGACCCATGGGTCCCACTGTCATTGATAGAGTTTAGTTAAATAGAATTGATTAGTTTAATTAGGTGATTAGTTAAATCTAAATAGGATTAATTAAGTTAATTAATTAATTGTTTAAATATTTTAATTATTATATTTTTTAATTCCTTTTTTTAATTATTATATTTTTGAATTCCGTTTGGCAGTGGCCCAGAGGCCATAGCGGGCACGGGGTCGGGTGCGGGCGTCACCCGAGCGGGCACTGGGCAGCGGGCGAGCGCCCGAACGGATGCGTGCCCGAGGGGGCGCAGGGGTGTGCCCTCGCGGGGCCGGCGAGGACGGCGAGCGCGGGGCCGGCGGCGACAGTGGAGCCATGGGGAGTAGACCCCGGCTGTGAGCGCGTGCATGCATACGGGGACATGGGAGAGAAGAGGAGGGGCGGAGGCTCACAGGGGGGCCGTAGGGTTCGGGGCAATGGGGCGTGAGGAGGGCGACGGGGACAAGGACGACGAGTCGGCGACGAGGCGAGGCCGATTGGCTCCGACGAGCACGTACATACGCCGACAGGCGCCGGCCACGGCCGTGCGCGGCCAAGGAAGGCGCGCAGCGAGGAAGGCGCCGGCGGCATGGGCGGCCAGCAACGGTGGGGGTGTGTGGAGGACGACACCGGCCGACGAGGGAGAGGCGGGGACGGCAAACTGCGAATGGCATTGGCGTCCGGGAGCGGAGAAGAGGTCGAGGAGCCGGGTTGAGGAGGCGGGCGCCGGCGACGACGGGGCAGCGCCGGGCGGTGTCGGGGTTCGGCGACGAGGTCAGTGGTGGGCGGCGGGGCCGTGCCCGATCTGGATCGGGGGCAAAGGGAGGAGACGAGGGGGAAAGGGGAATCGGGGGAGGAGTGGGGCGCGTGGGGGGTTAGGGTTCGGTCGCCCCAGGGGGTTGTAGGGGTTCGGCTGGCCGGGGGAGGGAGCTGGGCTGGCAGGGTGCGCGGCCAGTCGGGCCGTGGCCCAGTTGGGCCGGGTGGGTGCCCTTTTTTGTAGTTATTTTATTTCTTTTCTAGTACCTTTTTATTTAAGTGTTATAAAATATAAAAGCACACCTAAATTAGAGCTAGTAAATAGGTCTCTGCCCCAAATATTTTGGCACTTTAAATAAAGTATTTTGCATTTTTTTTACTTTAAAAGCATTTTTGGTAATTGTTTCATCACTGTTTTAACTAATTTAGAGTATTAAAACATTTTATAAAAGTGGGGTTTCTTCACCACAATTACCCCTGCATTTTTTTGGCACAACTCAAACATTTTAGTTTTATAGTTTGAAAACTATTGTTGTTTGCCTTTAATTTAATTTTGAATTTGAATCGGTTTTGAACTAACCCGAGATTAACTCCAGTGACAGAGGTGACGTGGCATCTTTAGCAAGGAATTTCTGTGGTCTAATTATCCGGGCGTCACAGCTTCGCAGCACAGTTCCCTCAAGAGGACACCGGACGAGGAGCACCCTACGCTCAGGAGTTCATTGCCAAGACCACTCAGGAACTGTAGGATGCGAGGGCCATGCACGGCGACCGCCGCTCACCTGGCGCGGCTCCCCATCCAGGCGAGGATGGCGGGCTACGCATCTGCATCGACGTCCCAAGGCTATACAGGGCCCCAGCTCAGGAGCTCTTCTGGCCTTCGCGCGTGGGACGCTGCGAGGGCCCACCTCACAGCTACGTTCGCATGCCATTTGGCCTGCCGAAAGTGGCGTCCGCCTTCCAGCGCAACCTGCGGAGCATCCTGGTGAAGGAAATATGCCCTAGAGGCAATAATAAAGTATTATTTTTTCCTTATATCATGATAAATGTTTATTATTCATGCTAGAATTGTATTAACCGGAAACATAATACATGTGTGAATACATAGACAAACAGAGTGTCACTAGTATGCCTCTACTTGACTAGCTCGTTAATCAAAGATGGTTATGTTTCCTAGCCATAGACATGAGTTGTCATTTTATTAACGGGATCACCTCATTAGGAGAATGACGTGATTGACTTGACCCATTCCGTTAGCTTAGCACCTGATCGTTTAGTATGTTGCTATTGCTTTCTTCATGACTTATACATGTTCCTATGACTATGAGATTATGCAACTCCCGTTTACCGGAGGAACACTTTCTGTGCTACCAAACGTCACAACGTAAATGGGTGATTATAAAGGTGCTCTACAGGTGTCTCCAAAGGTACTTGTTGGGTTGGCGTATTTCGAGATTAGGATTTGTCACTCCGATTGTCGGAGAGGTATCTCTGGGCCCACTCGGTAATGCACATCACTATAAAGCCTTGCAAGCATTGTGACTAATGAGTTAGTTGCGGGATGATGTATTACGGAACGAGTAAAGAGACTTGCCGGTAACGAGATTGAACTAGGTATCGAGATACCGACGATCGAATCTCGGGGAAGTAACATATCGATCACAAAGGGAACAACGTATGTTGTTATGCGGTTTGACCGATAAAGATCTTCGTAGAATATGTGGGAGCCAATATGAGCATCCAGGTTCCGCAATTGGTTATTGACCGGAGAGGTGTCTCGGTCATGTCTACATAGTTCTTGAACCCGTAGGGTCCGCACGCTTAACGTTACGATGACAGTTTTATTATGAGTTTATGTATGTTGATGTACCGAAGGACTTCGGAGTCCCAGATGAGATCGGGGACATGACGAGGAGTCTCGAAATGGCCGAGACGTAAAGATCGATATATTGGACGACTATATTCGGACTTCGGAAAGGTTCCGAGTGATTCGGGTATTTTTTAGAGTACTGGAGAGTTACGGGAATTCGTATTGGGCCTTAATGGGTCATACGGGAAAGGAGAGAAAGGCCCCAAAGGGAGGCCGCACCCCTCCCCATGGGCTAGTCCGAATTGGACTAGGGAGGGGGGGGCACTCCCTTCCTTCTTTCTCCTTCCCCCTTCCCTTCTCCTACTCCCACAAGGAAAGGAGGAGTCATACTCCCGGTGGGAGTAGGACTCCCCCCTTTGGCGCGCCTCTCCCCTTGGCCGGCTGCCTCCCCCTTGCTCCTTTATATACGGGGGCAGGGGGGCACCACATAGACACAACAATTGATCTATTGATCTCTTAGCCGTGTGCGGTGCCCCCCTCCACCATAGTACACCTCGATAATATCGTAGCGGTGCTTAGGCGAAGCCCTGCGTCGGTAGAACATCATCATCGTCACCACGCCGTCGTGCTGACGAAACTCTCCCTCAACACTCGGCTGGATCGGAGTTCGAGGGACGTCATCGAGCTGAACGTGTGCTGAACTCGGAGGTGCCGTGCGTTCAGTACTTGATCGGTCAAATCGTGAAGACGTACGACTACATCAACCGCGTTGTGTGAACGCTTCCGCTTTCGGTCTACGAGGGTACAAGGACAACACTCTCCCCTCTCGTTGCTATGCATCACCATGATCTTGCGTGTGCGTAGAATTTTTTTGAAATTACTACGTTCCCCAACACCTGGCGGCTCAGGAGGCCAGGCATCACGCAACCCTGACAGAGATGGAGACGGTCCTCAAGGAACCGCCTGGACCCCCAGAGCCTCCCGAGGCTTAGGGTCCCGGAGGCTCGTGAGGAGCAACCCCTTCTCCATGCGTCTTCAGCTGCCCCAACATTCCTTCAACAACAGAACCAGGTGACATTTTCCAAGTTTATTTAGCTGGGAGCGCCCCTCGGGCTGCATCATTCCCAGGCCACGTGGGTCTTTCCCTGCGGCATGTATCCTTTTATGTCTTCATCTTACTCTGCTGGGGGCACCCCTCGGGCTGCACCATCCCCAAGCCGCTCGGGTCCGGCCCAGTGGCATGTATCATTCTTGCGTTTACCTAATCCCGTTCACTTTTCAGGCATAATCTATCTATGGTTATCACCTGCTTGATTGTCACCTACCACGGGAGCTACACACTCTGGCACGGCGCCTGTGCTCGGGTCCGTCCCTGCAGCACCGACAAATCTGAGTGGTCGAGCTCTGGCTCGCGGCACGCCCCGCGCACGTCACCTCACCAGGCCCTCAGTGCCTTCATCTTCTTGCAGGGCAACCTGCGGCAGACCGGGAATCATCGTGGCAATATGTGTTTTCCCTCATGCTGACCTACAGGAACCTCCCAAGAACAACAGCGGGCGGTACCATGGGCTCCTCCTCCTTCTCCCATGTGATTCGCTTGCGTGTTAAAAGGGGGGCTCCTGAGCATCGCGACTCAGGAGCTCTTACTGGCTCTCCAGCCCTCACCCCCTGGCCTTGACCACGGCATCGTGACCTGGCATACCAGTGGCGGCTGAGCTCGCTCGAGGGCCGAGACCTGAGGACGCAGAGCACACAGGAGAGCGTAGAGAAGAGGCGGAGGCTCGCACGGGCCTAGCCTAGCTACCCTACAGCGGTTGACGCACGAGTCTGGCGCGATACAAGGAGCCAGCTCAAGAATGACAAGATAAGTCCCGCGACTAGATCGACCCAGCACTACAGCATCGGACCCTCACCTGTGGCAGCCTTGTTACGGCAACGCCGCCACCCTTTCCTACTTCTCGGTAGTTGCTTGAGCGCTAAAGGGGACCTCTTGAGCATCGCGCCTCAGGAGCTCTTACTGGACCTCGGGCCGCTCACCTCCTGGCCTTGACCACGGCATCGCGACCTAGCATACCAGCGACGGCAGCAGCCTGCCTGGGGACCGGGGCCTGTCGGCGTAGAGCACCAAGCTACCGTGGGGTTGGAAAGGGGGGACGGAGCTGAAGCAAGACATGCGCTCGCTAATTTTCATAATAAGGATAATATGAACAAAAGACATTACAGATCCCTTACACGCCCCACGGGGTTCGTTTCGATTCCTCGCAGGGAAAAAAGGGGACTTCCTAGGAGCCCTATCTACACGCGCCAGCGCGGCCGATGCCATCATCAACAGTGGGCCACGGGAGGCCGGTGCCAACCCCATCCAGATCAGCAACGGCGACGGCCGGATGCCGCTGAGGGAGTCCTGGATTAGGGTGTCCTCGGACAGCCGGACTATATCCTTTTTCTGGACTGTTGGACTATGAAGATACAAGATTGAAGACTTCGACCCGTGTCCGAATGGGACTCTCCTTGGTGTGGAAGGCAAGCTTGGCAATACGGATATGTAGATTTCCTCCCTTGTAACCGACCCTGTGTAACCCTAGCCCCCTCCGGTGTCTATATAAACCGGAGGGTTTAGTCCGTAGGACAACAATCATACCATAGGCTAGCTTCTAGGGTTTAGCCTCTACGATCTCGTGGTAGATCAACTCTTGTAATACTCATATCATCAAGATCAATCAAGCAGGAAGTAGGGTATTACCTCCATCGAGAGGGCCCGAACCAGGGTAAACATCGTGTCCCCCGCCTCCTGTTACCATCCGCCTTAGACGCACAGTTCGGGACCCCTTACCCGAGATCCGCCGGTTTTGACACCGACATTGGTGCTTTCATTGAGAGCTCCACTGTGCCCTCATCATAAGGCTGGATGGCTCGCCTCGTTGTCAAGGACAACATCACCTCTGGGGGAGCCCTAGATATAGGCCAAACTCTCCGACTAGGCGGTTTCTTCATGACCGCCTGTTCAGCCGCTGCGCCGACAATGACTTCTCGGGTCATCGAAAACAGCATCCACGTCGGCTCGGAACTCGCCGAGCAGTTGGATCCAATAGAGCTCTCTTCCGTGAACGTGCTCTTGGATCGCATCGCCGCCTTGGGAGTCGCTACGGACTATGATCAGATCGGGCTTAAACCCGACCAAAGGGAGATTAACTCCCCGCCGGTCACCCATCAGATAGCGGTGGTGGAGGAGCAATGCGGCGATTCTTCCTCTATCTTGAGGACAATCTATGTCCGGATTCCCGAGCTCTCCGAGCCGGATTCCCGTCTACGAGAGGACATCGCCGAAACCCTGAACCTAGAATCAGGCAGCGGGTCAGACCTATTGGGCAACATCCCGGAGCCCGAACTTCCAACAAGTACAAAGGAAGAACAGCCTCCTGAGGAGAGGTGTTCTCGAGCTCGATGAGCTTGTGTGGTTGAGGCTGATCTGAATGATCTCCCCCTGCTAAGGTGGTGTCTAGTCCTATTTATAGAGGCCCGGGTCCTCTCCCCAAATGTTAGGCGGGAAGGGATCCCACAACGGCCAATTTGAAGGGGGAAAGCTAGTACAAGCTATCCTCACAAAAGGTGGTCTTTGCCTGCCAAAGGCTCTGGTGGTGACGCCGTCGTGGGCTCCGCGATGACCTCCGTCCTGCCGTCCTGCTGGTTTTGGTCTCGTTGCACTGATATGGAAACCTTTGCCTGCTGCCTCGGGACTCCTCACCTGCGCTTGCCCCTTTAGAACCAAAGAGGCAATGGATACTCTGCGCCCGCCGGCGCCCGCCTGGCCTTGGTCGTCACGGCTCACGTCATGTGAACCTCGCGAAGTGTCCCTTGCATAAATATCTCCGCTCCTCGGGAGCCAGTCCAGTGAGACTCCCCGGCCACGCTTCCACTCGGCAGAGATGCTGCCAGAGTTCGTCGTCTAGTCAGAGAACCCGGCCGGCAACTGGCTTCAGCTCCTGTGCTTCTTCGTCGACGAGCTGCCAGCCTCTGGTCCAGGCGGGCTCTGGCTGCAGGCGGACGGTTGTTGCAGCAAGGCTTCTTGGGTCGTGGTCGTGGTCTCCGCTGCGGGCAACATAGCCCTGGTTCACGGCTGGCAGACATTCGCCCACACGCGCGGCCTGGGCAGCCGGTGCACCCTCCATCTCAAGTACGACGGTGACGCGACCCTCTATGTGAGGGTGTTTGGGGAAGATGGTCGCCGCGCCGGGTGCTGCCCCGAGGTGTACGACGGCGAGGAGGTGCTCGGCCTCGGCGATGGCCGAGACGAGGACGAGGACGAACCCGCCCCTGGCGCCGACCACGTCTTGTCCAGCTACGACGGCTCTTCCCCCGGCGACAGCTCCAGTAGCGGTGGCTACGACCAGCCGCCACGCTGCCGCGCCCGCTTCGAAGGTGGTAGCGGATCGTCTCGTCGCCGCGCCTCCGTGAAGCACGAGGAGGGGTCTGTCTAAGCTCAGGATGGTGCCAGGAGCCCGCCTCCGTGGATCGCTGTAGGAGCAGGCGCCTCTTTATTTTGTTCTTCCTTAAATTTCCGCATCAAGAAGAAACCAGTATGGGCCTCGTAGGGCGTGTATCAAACTATGTATCGAACTATGATTTGCCAATCATTATGCTATGCTTGTTGTTTCCGTGCTGTGCCGTTGTTTTGTGTAGAGGTAACTTAGCTTGGCACGCTTGGGGTAGCCTCCTCCTCGCGAGGGACTTGCTTCCTGGTGCCTGCGGAGGCCTTCCTTGACTTGGCGGGTGCCAAGGAACAGCGAAAAACTTGCTAGGGGCGTCGCCAGGAGGCTTATCGTTCACCCGAGTCTAGACCCAACGCTTCGTATTGTGATACCCGAGGGGCACGGATCAGGAGAGGTGCGCTAGCTTGTTGGCTCGAATGAGGATGGCTCACGAAAAATCAGACGAGGGGCAGGGAAGAGAAAAAGGCTCACGAGGGCGCATGCCTAGCCCCCTGTCGAGGTATGCAAAAGAGAGAAAACAGGTTTAAACTGGAACCGGAAATAGCAGCAAAAACGGCGGAACCAAACCAGCAAGGAACTCCAGAAGCAAACTTTCAATTAAAAGGAGGTGAGCCAACTACAGAAAGCAAATGAAAAGCCGCGTCGGGCACCTAGTCTAGTCTTCAAGTCTTCTCACCAGCGCGGAGCTAAGTGCTGTCACTAGGACGTGGGAGGGAGCCCCCGAGGCCCGAGGGCGGCACTCCTGAGACTCCGGGGCGTGTACAGCCCCACTCGTTATTACATGAGAGTGTCACGGGTGGCGATTCTTCGCAGGCACCGGGCCTTCTTCACAGGCACTGGGCCTTTCTTCACAGGCACTGGGCCTTGCTTCATGGGTAGAACTTCCGGAGGTGCTGGAAGTTCCAGGCGTTCTGGATGGGTACCCCGTCTTCCGTCTCCAGGCGTGCGGCGCCAGGCCTGGAGACATGGACGACCTTGAACAGGCCCTCCCACATGCATGAGAGCTTGTGCAGCCCTTCCCTGGAGAGGACCCACCTCAGGACGTGGTTGCCCGCCTCAAGCATCCTGGAGTGGATGTTGCGGCAGTGGTATCGCCGCAGCGCTTGCTGGTACCTTGCCGCCCGTAGTGCGGCTTCGCGGCGGCGTTCCTCCCCCAGCACGAGGTCCATCCCCCGCGTGGCGTCCTGTTCTGTTTCATCAAACGCCAGGACCCGTGCGGAGCGATGCCTGACCTCGTGAGGGAGGACCGCTTCTGCTCCGTAGACGAGGAAGAATGGGGTCTCACCCATTGGCTTGGTGGCGGTGTGTCAGGACCCCGATTCCAAGTCACACCGATCTAGCCTGTAACACCTCATATCACATTGCGGCCTCACGCACGGTACTCCCACGGGTGTCGCCTTACCATGGCCCGGGACCGTTTGCGCCTTTTGGCTCACGTATATGACAATGTCGCTAGCATCCATATGACAGAGAACCCGGGCCGACATGGCTAGTCGTGAACCCAAAGCGGCACTAACGTATGGGGACATGCATACATGAATCAACATCGAACATGTCGGTCAGCAGCGTGTGAATCCGGGCTGAAGCACTGGGCTAACAGGACTCCGGGAACCCGGGCTGTAGCAGGCTAGGCAGGACTCCGGATGTCACCGTGTGACATTTCCCCGAAGGGACAGACACAGGAACGATATGACTCACATGCCGGCCAGTCAAGTGTCCAGAGCAGTAGTGCTGGGCTAGCAGGACTCCGGTGAACCGGGCTGTAGCGGACTACTATGGCTCAAGGAGGCACCAGACTACATTTCCCCATAAGAGAGGCTGCTAAAGATAGACAACTAGATTGTCGGATCCCACACATACCAAGCATTTCAAACATACACACAATATGCTCGATATGCGCGAATACAACATGGCATCACAACAAAACTCTACAACTCAAGTACTTTATTTAAGGGGCTCCGGAGAGCCTTACATAACTTGTTCATACAGATAGGGGTCGCATGACCCAACACTCAAGTCATACAATCATACAAGCACATGCGGAAGCAAACTGTCTGGGTACAGACACTAGAAGAAAGAAGGCTTGACGAAGCCTGTCTATCTACATAGGCCCTTCACAAGCCTAGATCACCACCTGGGTGGCGCGTCACTCATCGTCGTCGAGTTCTACGTAGAACCCGTCAGAAGGGGCGGTGTTGTCGTCTGAAAACAGTAATTAAGGCAACATGAGTACAAAGGTACTCAGCAAGTCTTACAACAGATCCTACTATACATGCTCATTCTCAAGGAGGTAGTGGGGTTATTGCAGCAAGCCAGCTTTGACTCTTGGCTAAGCTATCCTACGGTACACCACTTGTGAAATAGTTTTCGCACACGAGTCCACTAATCACCATCTCAATACTCCACCGTGGATCCTCCCTCGTCATCCAACGAGAGGGCCATCCGCGGTACTCACACTTATCTTGAGGCTTTTAGTAGTATCCATTTACTTGACTATGAACTGCATAAGCGACCAAGTAGTCCTTTACCGCGGACGCGGCTATTCGAATAGTTTCATACCCTGCAGGGGTGTACTTCGTCACACACGCTCCCACCACTTATCGTCGCTACACGACGTGTACTCGGCAACCTTCAAGCGGAAGCCCAACGTGGGTGTCGGCCATAGCCTACCTAAACACTCGAGTCTCTAGTCCAGGTTTATCGCCTATTCGGGTTCCATCCGCAGGGAGTCCGGCCGAGGTTTCCACATACGGCCCCGAACGATGTGTGCAGGGTTCCCGGTCACCAAACGGGCGACTCGGTACACCGGGCCACGAGCCTACCGCATCACAGCCCACCCCTTGGTCAGCGCTGTCCACGGCCTCCAGCTTACTACAAACACCAGAAACTACGTGCAACTCCTGGACAGAGGACAAGGGTGAACAAGAAGCCGAGGGGGTCCATTGGTTTCGGGCCCAATGTGTGGTAGTAGCTGAATCTTAAATCACGCATACAGATCTCAGTTCTTAGGGACGGTCTCAATGAAACAACCCACCATGTACTCCTACATGGCCTCCCATCGATACCTTTACCAAATCGTATTCCACACTTCACTCTCATTACCGACACATGCACTTTCACTCTAGTTCATCACCCTGATGAGCCAGACCTGACACAACTCTAAGCGTAGCAAGCATAGCATTGTAGGAACACAACATGGCTCAATCAACTCCTACACATGCTAGTGGGTTTCATCTAGTTACTGTGGCAATGACAGGTCATGCAAAGGAAAGTGGGTTCAACTACCGCAACACACAGCAGTTTGAATCGCGTTGTCTTAATGCAGTAAACGAGAGCAGAAGCGAGAAGATGGGTTTGTATCGAAATGATCAATGGGTTGCTTGCCTGACAGAGTGGTGGTGCGATACTGCCCTTCAGTTGGATACCCGTGAATATCCTCGGAGGCAGGACCTACCACAATGAACACATCGAAGCACAATCAACATCAAGCAAGTGCAACAATATGATGCATGCATGGGACATGGCAAAATGGATGTATTGGGCTAATGCAACTAAGGCCAGAAGGGTTTGGACTAATTTGAATCAAAGATTCAAATTCCAAGTTCATAAATGGCCCATATTAGTGCTTTATCTTGTTCTGTATAAAACAGTAGGTTAACTTGCTTAATCATGCATGAAACCAGTACAGATGGATAGAGTGGATTTTTCTGATCATTTTTCATATATAAATCTTTTCATTCTGAGCTATAGATTATTTTCTATGATTTTTTGAAGTTTGTGATAATTTCTGGAATTTCCAATATAAGAATAATTCCAGTAAAAGCTTTACTGCTTCAGCCTGACGTCAGTGTGACGTCAGCAGGTCAACGGGGTCGTCCAGGTCAATCCTGACGTGTGGGTCCCCTGTGTCAGTGTCACTGTTAGGTAATTAGTTAATTAGGATTAGTTTTAACTCTAACTCAGATTAGTTAGCAGGCGGGCCCCACTCGTCAGTGACCCTGGGGGGGTTAAACCGTGGTCAAACCACGTTGACTCGCCGGCGTTTAGCCGCCGGCGACGTCCAGACGCGGCGGTGGAGTGCGGGATCCCCCTCCGGCGACCAAAAGGACGGCGGAGAGTACCTATGTGTAGCTGGGGGCGAACCGCGTCGACTGGTGGTGGTAGTGGAGCTCGGGGTCGCCGGAATCGACGCCGGCGACGAGCCGTGTGGCTGCCGGAGTACGGGCGTGGTTGAAACCGTAGCTAGAGAGCACGGCGAGGGACATGCGATGGCGCTACGGGTTCCTGGCGTTGCGGTGAAGCTAATGGCTACGGTGGTGTGGCCGTTGGATGGCCGGAGCCTTGTCGGCGACGAGCTCGTGCGGCGGCGCGTTCGGGTGAACTTCTTGCGGTGGCTGCAGAGCTCGAGAGAGAGAGAGGAGAGGATGGAAAGGTGGCCATGCTCACGGCGGTTGCGACGGAGCAGACGGCGAGGTCGGAGACGAGCTGTAGCAGTGGCGACGGCGGAGGGGATCTCCGACGGTGAGCGGCGAAGGCGAGGTCGGTGACGGAGCTTCGGGGCAAACGAGCGCTCGGGGCTCGGCTTGCTCGAAGGAGTGGGTGACGGCGGTGCTGTAGGACACGTTAGTACGGTGCGAGGTCGATGGTGGCCGCGGTTACTCCGGTGAGGTGGCTGCGGCGGCGTCGGCCATGGTAGGGAGAAGGCGAGGGAGAGGCGATGGGGGAGAATGGCAATGTCCAGGGGCTCGGGGCGCGTCGAGGGAGGTCGGCCAGCTCATCCGCGGCGGGGCGGCAAGCTGCTGGCGCCGTGGCGAGCTCACGCTCGCCGGCGTCACCTCTCTGCCTGCTCTGGCGAGAGCAGGCAGCTGACTGGCGCGGGCCAGCACAGTGTTGGGCCGCCAGGTGGGCTGCCAGGTAAGTTTTCTGCCTTCTGTTCTTTTCTCTTTTTTTATTTATTTCTGTACTGTGTTTTGAAATAGTAAAAATACTATTTCATTTGGAAAAATCCTGAAAATATTCTGAGGCACCTTTGAGATTATTCCCAACAGCCTAAAAATACCTTCAAGATTATTTGGACATTTAAAAATATTTATAGCATTTAAAATGCCCAAATGCAAATACTTATGGCTTGTGCAAAAATCCAAGATGGCCTCCAAAAATATGAAACCATTTTTGGCAGAGGTTTTAGCCAAGACCAAAGGTGGTGAACATTTATGGAGGGCATTTCAGGTTCATTGGAAAAAAATTTAGTAAACCCTAGTTGTTCCAGGGGGGGTGCTGGGGGTTTTCTGGCATTCCCATTTCAGGTTTCTGTGAAATATAGACATGATGCAACACTCTGATGCATGAACTAACTAGGATGTGACAACTCACCCCCACTCAAAAGAATCTCGTCCCGAGATTTAGGATCCGTTGGGAAGAAGGTGGGGTACTCAAGTCGAAGACGATCCTCCCTTTCCCAAGTAGCTTCTTCCTCGGAATGGTGTGACCATTGAACTTTGAGAAACTTGATGTTTCGGCGTCGAGTGGTACGCTCGGCTTGATCAAGGATTCGAACGGGATACTCCCGATATGTGAGATTATCTTGGAGATCAAGCGTTTCGTGGTCCACTCCACGGATAGGATCCGAGAAGCAACGCCTGAGTTGGGAAACGTGGAAGACGTCATGAACCTTGGAAAGATGCGGAGGAAGTTCCAATTGGTAGGAAACTTCTCCTCGCTTGGCAAGAATGCGAAAGGGTCCAATGTAACGAGGAGCCAATTTGCCTTTGATACCGAATCGATGGGTTCCCTTTAAAGGAGTCACCCGAAGGTAAGCCTTCTCGTCAACCTCAAAAGTCATAGCCTTATGTTTGCGATCATAATGGCTCTTTTGGCGAGATTGGGCTGCTTTCAATTTCTCACGAATAATGCGAACCTGCTCTTCTGCTTCCTGAATCATATCCGGGCCAAAGAGTTGTCTTTCCCCGGTCTCTGACCAGTTAAGAGGCGTTCGACATTTTCGTCCATAGAGAACCTCGAAAGGGGCTTTGCCCAAACTAGCTTGGTAACTATTGTTATAAGCGAACTCGGCGAATGGAAGGCATTTCTCCCAATCCATGCCGAAGGAGATAACAGAAGCTCGGAGCATATCCTCCAGAATTTGATTAACTCGTTCTACCTGACCACTTGATTGAGGGTGAAAGGCGGTGCCAAAAGAGAGACGAGTTCCCATAGCATTTTGGAAACTTTCCCAAAATCGAGAGGTGAAGAGACTTCCACGGTCTGAGTTAATTTCCAATGGAACACCATGCAGAGACACTATTCGGGAGATGTACAAGTCTGCTAGCTGGCTAGCGGTTATACTCTCACGAACAGGTAGGAAGTGGGCTACTTTGGAAAGACGATCGACAACAACGAAGATAGCATTGTTTCCCCCCTTGGTCCTGGGGAACCCAGTAATGAAATCCATACCGATTTTATCCCATTTCCATTCAGGAATAGCCAGAGGCTGAAGGGTGCCAGCAGGTCGCTGATGCTCTGCTTTAACACGTCGGCAGACGTCGCAATTAGCAATGAATTGAGCAATTTCTCTCTTCATCCTAGTCCACCAAAACCTCTGGCGTAGGTCTTGATACATTTTAGTACTACCGGGATGAATGGTGAGAGGAGATTCATGAGCTTCTTTAAGGATCAATCGCCTCAGGTTGCGCACCTTAGGAACCACTAGGCGGTCTCCAAAGAACACGACACCTTGGTCATCAACGGAGAAACAATCCGCAACTCCTTTCTTGATGTTTCTCTTAATGCGGGAGATTCCCGGATCTACCTTCTGAGCTTTAATGATCTGATCCGTAAGGGTAGGTTTCGCCACCAGGGTGGATAGAAATCCTTGAGGAACAATGTGAAGGTTAAGCATACAGAATTCCTCGTGGAGAAGTGGTTGGCTTTGTTGTAACATCAAGTTGTTACAATAGGATTTACGGCTTAGCGCATCAGCCATGACGTTGGCTTTGCCCGGGGTGTAAGTTATTTCTAAGTCGTAGTCTGAGATCAGCTCGACCCAACGTCTTTGCCTGAGATTCAAATCCGGTTGGGTGAAAATGTATTTCAGACTCTGATGGTCGGTGAAAATCTCGCAACGGTTACCGAGAAGGTAATGTCGCCATGTTTTGAGAGCATGGACTACGGCTGCAAGCTCTAGATCATGTGTGGGATAATTATCCTCATGTGGACGCAACTGTCGGGAAGCGTAGGCAATCACATGACGGTCTTGCATGAGTATGCAACCTAGTCCTTGTCGCGAGGCGTCGCAATAAATAACAAAGTCTTTAGAAAAATCTGGTGGTACGAGTACGGGGGCAGACGTCGGGCGTCTTTTCAGTTCCTGAAAGCTGAACTCGCACTGTGGGGTCCACTCGAACTTCTTATCTTTCTTGAGGAGTTCGGTTAGAGGTTTAGCAACCTTGGAGAAATTCTCGACGAAGCGACGGCAGTAGCTCGCTAAGCCAAGGAAACTCCGAACTTGCTTGACCGTTTCAGGGGGAGTCTAGTCAAGGATGGCTTGAACTCGTTTGGGATTGACAGCAATACCTTTACCAGAGATCACGTGGCCTAGGTAGGTCACTTCTGGCAACCAAAATTCGCACTTGGAGAACTTGGCATAAAGGCGATGCTCTCTGAGTTTTTCTAACACAAGTCTAAGATGTTCGGCATGCTCTTCCTCGTTCTTCGAGTAGATAAGGATATCATCGAGGTAAACCACGACGAACTTGTCTAAGTACTCCATGAAGATCGAGTTCATCAAGCGAGAAAAGGTGGCTGGAGCATTGGTTAACCCGAAGGACATGACTGTATACTCGTATTGGGCATAACGAGTAACAAAGGCCGTTTTAGGGATGTCCCCGTTCCTGATTTTGATTTGATGGTAGCCCAACCTCAAATCCATTTTAGAAAAGACTGAGGATCCAGCGAGCTGATCATACAGGTCGTTGATCCTGGGAAGCGGATACTTGTTCTTGATGGTTACTAGGTTGACGGGTCGGTAATCTACAACCATCCGATCCGTACCATCCTTCTTCTTGACGAAGAGGACGGGGCAAGCCCACGGAGAAGAACTGGGACGGATGAAACCCTTTTTCAAGGACTCATCGAGTTGTTTCTTAAGCTCGGCTAGCTCTAGGGGTGCCATCTTATAGGGTCTTCTGGAGATTGGGACGGTTCCTGGAACAAGGTCTATCACAAACTCAACATCCCTGTCAGGTGGAATACCTGGCAGTTCTTCAGGGAAGACATCCGGAAAGTCACGGACTACCGGCACATCTTCGAGGTCTGGAAGAGGGTTGGCATTTAATGAGTAGAGCTGACGCTTAGACACTCGGGTCAAAACATTGACTGTCTTGCCCGACGGATGGGTGAGTTGAACAGTTCTAGTGGAGCAATCAATCTTAGCATAATGAGCTGACATCCAGTCCATACCCAAGATGATGTTTATGTCCGAGGACTTGAGAGCTATTAGTGATGCAAGGAAGACCAGTCTGTCAACAAGAATTTCATTTCCATGGCTTATCTTAGAGGTTTGCCATCTAGAACCAGGAGTTTGAATTTCCATGGAAGTAGGCATGTCACTAAATGTGGTGTTGTGTAATCGAGCATAGCTCTCAGAGATAAATGAATGTGATGCTCCAGTATCGAAAAGAACAGTTGCCGGATGGCAATTAACAAGGAGCGTACCAAGGACGACGTTGGGATCCTCATGAGTTCCTTCAGCAGAGACATAGTTGACATGGCCACGTGCAGTGGTGGCTGGCTTGGCGTAGTAAGTCTTTCCTGCTGGCTTACCACGGCCAACGGACTGTCCAGGTTGATTGAGGTTGTTTCGGGGGCACTCGCGCTGATAGTGACCCGTTTCTCCACACTTGAAGCATGTCACAATATTGGGGCATGGAGCAGCATTAGCAGCGGGGCCACCATAAACCTTGGGCGGTGCATGCTGCTGGTTGGGGCGAGGCGCCTCGAAGGATGGCCTCGGAGTGAACCTGGGTGGCAGAGCAGTATTTGGAATCCTGACCCGGCGCTTCTGGGATCCGGAGCCAGATGAGGAACCAAAGTCACGAGAGTGCTTGCGTGCAGCATCATAGTCAGTTTGTCCTGTCTCGGCACTGATGGCCTTATTGACCAACTTCTGGAAAGAGGTGCACTCATGCAGACGGAGATCACGGCGAAGCTCGGGGCTAAGTCCCTTGCGGAACCTTGCCTGCTTCTTGGCGTCGGTGGATACCTCTTCAGGAGCATAGCGTGCTAGATTTCCAAACTCACGGCTGTAAGCATCCACGGTCAGTCTGCCTTGGGTGAAGTTGCAGAATTCTTCCCGCTTACGATCTATGAGACCCTCCGGAATGTGATGCTCACGGAAAGCCTCACTGAATTCAGCCCAAGTAGTGATTTGGCCAGCTGGGCGCATAGCCTCAAAGTTCTCCCACCAAAGGCTAGCAGGGCCTTCGAGGTGATAGGCAGCGTAGGTAACCTTATCAGCTTCGGCTACGTTAGCAGAACGTAGCTTATGGGTGATGCTGCGAAGCCAATCATCCGCATCAAGGGGCTCGACGGAGTGGTTGAACTTCGGTGGGTACAGCTTGATAAAGTCATTGATGGACACCAGGTCGTCCCTCTGGTGACGTGCAGTATTCTGCTCAATTCGCTCTAGCAAGCGGTTAGTCTCACGCTTGTTTCTTTCTGCCTCCAGCATAACTTCGGCCAGTGAAGGCGGTTGGGGCAGATCCTCCGCCCTGGCTGCATTGGCTTCATCCTGCGCCTGGACAGCAGGGTTGTTGCGGGTGTTAACCATCCTAGGAGGAACAAAGCAACGGTTTAGACGGGGATGGCTAAATCTTGATAGGGAAATGCAGAATGTAATGGATAACACGGAATGCAGAGATGACCATCAGTATGACATGGTAACATGGCAACATACATATACCAACGGTCATACACGCCATACATAGTTTAGTACAAGCCCAGGCCAAGGTACAGCTACGATGAAGGACGATACATCTCATCAGAGGCATTCCAAGCTCCTATACATTATTTTTCTACACCTCCGGAACGTGATACACACCAAGTCGTATCCCACAAGACACGCAGGACTGTGGAGATTACAACTGTTACAATACTAGTAGAGCTACTACCAACTCAGACGTCTCCGTAGTAATCCTCATAGAAGTCACCGCCATGTCCTGGGAGCTGAACATGATCATCCGGAAACAGTCGGTCCTGTGGAGCCTGCGGTCCATAGGGACTCGGGTGTGGCCTTGGTCCAACAAACGGTGGCAGACGGGGTCCACGAGGAGGGGTGATGCCTCCTACATCACGCCATTCCATACATTCTGGCAGGCCAGATCGCACGGGATATATGTCCCTCATGTCCATGAACCCAGCTTGCACGGCAGGTGCAAACCGTGTCAGTGTGGCCCAGTGATCAGCACGAGCATTAAAGAGCTCCATTCGCAAGGCACGATTCTCACGGTCCTTGTCCTCAAGCATCTCGGTGGTGGTACGGAGTAGTGAGCCCTCATGGGTAGAATCACAGTAAGTGGCCTGATAGTACCCCTGTGCCCCAGGGAGTGCTGCTGGCATATAGCAGAAGTCGGTGTTCTGAAGCAAGGTAGTTCTGGCTCGCATGATAGTCATCATTGAGTAAGCTGCGTCCTGCACAGACATCTCGATAGTAACCCCAAGTCCATAAGAGCAATGGAGGGGTTCAGTGGCTCCAGGGTAGGATGGGAAGATCCTGACTGTGCAAAGATACTGACTTTGATTAAAGTCTCGGAACTGCTCCTCGACGGTATACTCGGGATACCAATGATAGCCTGTCTCAACCATCACTCGGACCAACATGGCCGTGTGACCAGGTACGCCGATGCACCGGGTCAGACGAACCACTTGGTTCTGGGAACGGGTGGCCATCTGAAAGCACGAAATAATACAAGGCATTAGTATTTCTAGGAGAATTTGGACATCATAACGGTTGTAAATGCTCGGGAAAAAGGATTTGAGACATTCGCAACAGTTTGCAATACCACTCAACAACATCATGTCAAGGTTCTGGTTCAACCGACAACATACTAGGGTAGTAGAAACTGAACCGAAGCATGGAACCAACAATCCTATAAGTTACTACGGATTAGTAACACGTGAACCTGATAGAGAGGAGAGAGCCTAGTCCTTAACCCGCGTAGAATGAGAAGAGTATGACTCAGATCAGAGGGCATGAGGTAAAGGAGTAAAAGCACCTTACGTTCCCTCCCACAATCAATTCCCCTACACATAACTAAAGCATTTCTAGACTCGACATGGGCCAGTTTGGCTTATCGCACCTACAGGCAGTCCGGCTCTGATGCCAACGCTGTCAGGACCCCGATTCCAAGTCACACCGATCTAGCCTGTAACACCTCATATCACATTGCGGCCTCACGCACGGTACTCCCACGGGTGTCGCCTTACCATGGCCCGGGACCGTTTGCGCCTTTTGGCTCACGTATATGACAATGTCGCTAGCATCCATATGACAGAGAACCCGGGCCGACATGGCTAGTCGTGAACCCAAAGCGGCACTAACGTATGGGGACAGGCATACATGAATCAACATCGAACATGTCGGTCAGCAGCGTGTGAATCCGGGCTGAAGCACTGGGCTAACAGGACTCCGGGAACCCGGGCTGTAGCAGGCTAGGCAGGACTCCGGATGTCACCGTGTGACATTTCCCCGAAGGGACAGACACAGGAACGATATGACTCACATGCCGGCCAGTCAAGTGTCCAGAGCAGTAGTGCTGGGCTAGCAGGACTCCGGTGAACCGGGCTGTAGCGGACTACTATGGCTCAAGGGGGCACCAGACTACATTTCCCCATAAGAGAGGCTGCTAAAGATAGACAACTAGATTGTCGGATCCCACACATACCAAGCATTTCAAACATACACACAATATGCTCGATATGCGCGAATACAACATGGCATCACAACAAAACTCTACAACTCAAGTACTTTATTTAAGGGGCTCCGGAGAGCCTTACATAACTTGTTCATACAGATAGGGGTCGCATGACCCAACACTCAAGTCATACAATCATACAAGCACATGCGGAAGCAAACTGTCTGGGTACAGACACTAGAAGAAAGAAGGCTTGACGAAGCCTGTCTATCTACATAGGCCCTTCACAAGCCTAGATCACCACCTGGGTGGCGCGTCACTCATCGTCGTCGAGTTCTACGTAGAACCCGTCAGAAGGGGCGGTGTTGTCGTCTGAAAACAGTAATTAAGGCAACATGAGTACAAAGGTACTCAGCAAGTCTTACAACAGATCCTACTATACATGCTCATTCTCAAGGAGGTAGTGGGGTTATTGCAGCAAGCCAGCTTTGACTCTTGGCTAAGCTATCCTACGGTACACCACTTGTGAAATAGTTTTCGCACACGAGTCCACTAATCACCATCTCAATACTCCACCGTGGATCCTCCCTCGTCATCCAACGAGAGGGCCATCCGCGGTACTCACACTTATCTTGAGGCTTTTAGTAGTATCCATTTACTTGACTATGAACTGCATAAGCGACCAAGTAGTCCTTTACCGCGGACGCGGCTATTCGAATAGTTTCATACCCTGCAGGGGTGTACTTCGTCACACACGCTCCCACCACTTATCGTCGCTACACGACGTGTACTCGGCAACCTTCAAGCGGAAGCCCAACGTGGGTGTCGGCCATAGCCTACCTAAACACTCGAGTCTCTAGTCCAGGTTTATCGCCTATTCGGGTTCCATCCGCAGGGAGTCCGGCCGAGGTTTCCACATACGGCCCCGAACGATGTGTGCAGGGTTCCCGGTCACCAAACGGGCGACTCGGTACACCGGGCCACGAGCCTACCGCATCACAGCCCACCCCTTGGTCAGCGCTGTCCACGGCCTCCAGCTTACTACAAACACCAGAAACTACGTGCAACTCCTGGACAGAGGACAAGGGTGAACAAGAAGCCGAGGGGGTCCATTGGTTTCGGGCCCAATGTGTGGTAGTAGCTGAATCTTAAATCACGCATACAGATCTCAGTTCTTAGGGACGGTCTCAATGAAACAACCCACCATGTACTCCTACATGGCCTCCCATCGATACCTTTACCAAATCGTATTCCACACTTCACTCTCATTACCGACACATGCACTTTCACTCTAGTTCATCACCCTGATGAGCCAGACCTGACACAACTCTAAGCGTAGCAAGCATAGCATTGTAGGAACACAACATGGCTCAATCAACTCCTACACATGCTAGTGGGTTTCATCTAGTTACTGTGGCAATGACAGGTCATGCAAAGGAAAGTGGGTTCAACTACCGCAACACACAGCAGTTTGAATCGCGTTGTCTTAATGCAGTAAACGAGAGCAGAAGCGAGAAGATGGGTTTGTATCGAAATGATCAATGGGTTGCTTGCCTGACAGAGTGGTGGTGGGATACTGCCCTTCAGTTGGATACCCGTGAATATCCTCGGAGGCAGGACCTACCACAATGAACACATCGAAGCACAATCAACATCAAGCAAGTGCAACAATATGATGCATGCATGGGACATGGCAAAATGGATGTATTGGGCTAATGCAACTAAGGCCAGAAGGGTTTGGCCTAATTTGAATCAAAGATTCAAATTCCAAGTTCATAAATGGCCCATATTAGTGCTTTATCTTGTTCTGTATAAAACAGTAGGTTAACTTGCTTAATCATGCATGAAACCAGTACAGATGGATAGAGTGGATTTTTCTGATCATTTTTCATATATAAATCTTTTCATTCTGAGCTATAGATTATTTTCTATGATTTTTTGAAGTTTGTGATAATTTCTGGAATTTCCAATATAAGAATAATTCCAGTAAAAGCTTTACTGCGTCAGCCTGACGTCAGTGTGACGTCAGCAGGTCAACGGGGTCGTCCAGGTCAATCCTGACGTGTGGGTCCCCTGTGTCAGTGTCACTGTTAGGTAATTAGTTAATTAGGATTAGTTTTAACTCTAACTCAGATTAGTTAGCAGGCGGGCCCCACTCGTCAGTGACCCTGGGGGGGTTAAACCGTGGTCAAACCATGTTGACTCGCCGGCGTTTAGCCGCCGGCGACGTCCAGACGCGGCGGTGGAGTGCGGGATCCCCCTCCGGTGACCAAAAGGACGGCGGAGAGTACCTATGTGTAGCTGGGGGCGAACCGCGTCGACTGGTGGTGGTAGTGGAGCTCGGGGTCGCCGGAATCGACGCCGGCGACGAGCCGTGTGGCTGCCGGAGTACGGGCGTGGTTGAAACCGTAGCTAGAGAGCACGGCGAGGGACATGCGATGGCGCTACGGGTTCCTGGCGTTGCGGTGAAGCTAATGGCTACGGTGGTGTGGCCGTTGGATGGCCGGAGCCTTGTCGGCGACGAGCTCGTGCGGCGGCGCGTTCGGGTGAACTTCGTGCGGTGGCTGCAGAGCTCGAGAGAGAGAGAGGAGAGGATGGAAAGGTGGCCATGCTCACGGCGGTTGCGACGGAGCAGACGGCGAGGTCGGAGACGAGCTGTAGCAGTGGCGACGGCGGAGGGGATCTCCGACGGTGAGCGGCGAAGGCGAGGTCGGTGACGGAGCTTCGGGGCAAACGAGCGCTCGGGGCTCGGCTTGCTCGAAGGAGTGGGTGACGGCGGTGCTGTAGGACACGTTAGTACGGTGCGAGGTCGATGGTGGCCGCGGTTACTCCGGTGAGGTGGCTGCGGCGGCGTCGGCCATGGTAGGGAGAATGCGAGGGAGAGGCGATGGGGGAGAATGGCAATGTCCAGGGGCTCGGGGCGCGTCGAGGGAGGTCGGCCAGCTCATCCGCGGCGGGGCGGCAAGCTGCTGGCGCCGTGGCGAGCTCACGCTCGCCGGCGTCACCTCTCTGCCTGCTCTGGCGAGAGCAGGCAGCTGACTGGCGCGGGCCAGCACAGTGCTGGGCCGCCAGGTGGGCTGCCAGGTAAGTTTTCTGCCTTCTGTTCTTTTCTCTTTTTTTATTTATTTCTGTACTGTGTTTTGAAATAGTAAAAATACTATTTCATTTGGAAAAATCCTGAAAATATTCTGAGGCACCTTTGAGATTATTCCCAACAGCCTAAAAATACCTTCAAGATTATTTGGACATTTAAAAATATTTATAGCATTTAAAATGCCCAAATGCAAATACTTATGGCTTGTGCAAAAATCCAAGATGGCCTCCAAAAATATGAAACCATTTTTGGCAGAGGTTTTAGCCAAGACCAAAGGTGGTGAACATTTATGGAGGGCATTTCAGGTTCATTGGAAAAAAATTTAGTAAACCCTAGTTGTTCCAGGGGGGTGCTGGGGGTTTTCTGGCATTCCCATTTCAGGTTTCTGTGAAATATAGACATGATGCAACACTCTGATGCATGAACTAACTAGGATGTGACACGGTGGTGCGGATGGACCACACCACGGACTAGAGCTCGTCGTACCAGCCCTTGCCGCAGGCCTTGAGCTTCTTCTTGAAAGTCTCGGTCTTGAGGCCCCTCAGGACCTCTGCGTTGGCGCGCTCGGCCTAACCGTTGCTCCTGGGGTGTGCCACCGAAGCGTAGCATATCTGCATTCCAAGGTTAGCATAGTATGTTCTGAAAAGATTACTAGTGAACTGTTAGCCGTTATCAGTGATGATGCGGTTGGGGACCCCGAAACGGCTCACGAGACCCTTGATGAACTTGACTGCGGAACCAGCCGGGATGGTGCGGACGGCTTCCACTTCTGCCCACTTGGTGAACTTGTCGATGGCGACGTAGAGGTAGCGGTAGCCCCCTGGCGCTCGGGGAAATGGGCCCAAGATATCCAGTCTCCAGACTGCGAACGGCCAGGTGAGTGGGATAGTCTGGAGGCCCTGAGCTGGATGATGGATCTGCTTGGCGTGGAACTGGCAGGCTTCACAGGACTTCACTAGCTCGGCTGCATCATTGAGCGCCGTGGGCTAGTAGAATCCGCTGTGGAACACCTTGCCGACGAGGGTTCGCAACGATGAGCGGTGCCCGCAGTCCCCACCGTGTATGTCGGATAGCAACTCCTTCCTCTGGTCTCTGGAGATGCAACGCAATGAAACATCATTTGGTCGCTTCCTGTATAACTCACCGTCCCGGATGCAGTATGTCGTGGCCTGCCGGGCCACGCGCTCCGCGTCCTCCTCCTTCTTCGGCAACGTCCCTTGCATCAGGTATTCCTTGAATTCCTTGGTCCATCATCCCTCCTGGGGCTTGAGCGCTAAGAGTAGGCGCGCTCCCGAAGTCGGGCCACAGGCCGGTGCTCCTGTGGCTGGCGGCTGCGGGAGCTCCTCCCGAGGCTGAGCTGTACTTGTAAGTGGTGGCGTTGCTGATGGTTTGAAGATGCGTTCCTCGAAGATGCCAGGCTCTTGGGGTTGCCGCTTGGATGCCCTCTTAGGGATGTCGTCATCTTCCTTGTTGGTGCCGCGAGGCACGTGCTGCAGCTCCAGGCCCAGGAATTGCTTCTCCATTTTGCGCACTTCTGCGAGGTATGCCTCCATGTGCTCATCCTTCGGCTCGTATACTTTGTTGCAGAAGTTAACGAGAAGCCGCGAGTCACCCTTGACAGTGAGGCGCTTCACCCCTGGGGCTGCCGCAGCTTTCAGGCCAGCTGTTAGGCCTTCGTATTCTGCAATGTTGTTGAAGACCTTCTCGCCCTGCTGAAAGCAGAGCTGCACGGTGTAGTAGAGCTTGTCCTGAATGGGTGAGATGAGTACTGCTCCAGCCCCCGCGCCCTGGTGCGCGAAGGCCCCATCGAAATACATGACCCAGCCGTCGGGCGCCTCACTTCCCGGTGAGGTGGACTGGTCCTCACCTACTTCCAGCGTCGGGGCATCCATCCATTCTTCCACGAAATCAGCGAGGGCGGCTCCCTTGATGACCCTGGTGGTGCTGAACTCCAACTGGAATGCCTGAAGCTCGATGTTCCACTCAGCAACCCTTCCAGCAGAGTTGGGGCTTCTGAGCACTCTCTCCAACGGGTAGGCCGAGACGACTTTGATGGGGTGGCCCTGGAAGTAGTGCCGCAACTTCCGTGAGGCCACCAAGAGCGCAAGCAAGAGCTTCTGGGGCATGGGGTATCGTGCCCTTGCGTCCCGCAAGACCGTGCTGACGAAATACACCGGGTGCTCGACGAGAGCCGGCGTTTTGGTGAGGCTTGTGTCCTACGGAAGTTGGGGTGTCTCGTGAGGTGGTGGAACCTGCGACGCTTGATCGCTTGCCCGGACCTTGACGGCGTCGTCCTGCCAAGCTTGGTCTTCTGCCGATGCCGCTACGGCACTTGCGGTGTCTTCCCGATCTTGCGTCAGTCCGGTTGGTGGCGTGGCTCATCGTAACACGCCTTTGGCTTGGTGTTCTTCCCGAACCGCCACTAGAGCTACGCTAGCCGAGTATAGGGTGGTGGCCAGATAAAGCACTAGGGGCTCGAGAGGTCGTGCCCACCATCACCGGAGGGCTGGTCAGGTATCTCTTGAGGTCTTGAAAAGCTCGGTCGGCCTCCGGGGTCTACTCGAACAGGCCCTTTTTCTTCATCAGCTTGAAGAAGGGTAGGGCGGGCTCTCCCAGCTTGGAGATGAAGCGCCCCAATGCAGTCACCCGACCAGCCAGCTTCTGCATTTTCTTGAGGGTCTGAGGTGGGCTCATGTCTTCGATGGCCTTGATCTTTTCTGGGTTCGCCTCGATCCCTCTGTGGGACACGAGGAAACCCAGCAGCTTGCCCGAAGGGACGCCTAACACTCACTTCTCTGGGTTAAGTCGCAAGTTCACCTGGCGCAAGCTCGTGAAAGTCTCCTCCAGATCTTGGATCAAGGTTCGGGCCTCCCGAGACTTCACCACAATGTCGTCGACGTAGGCCTCCGCGTTCCTCCTGAGCTGTCGCCCTAAGGCGATGTGCATCAACCGCTGAAAGGTCGCGCCCGCGTTGCGCAGTCCGAAAGGTATGCAAGTGTAGCAGTACACCCCGCACAGGGTCAGGAAGGTTGTCTTCTCCACATCTTCTACCGCCATCTTGATCTGGTGATACCCTGAGAACGCATCCAGGAAGCACAGCAGGTCGCACTCGGCGGTGGAGTCGACGATTTGGTCAATGCATGGAAGCGGGAACGGATCTTGGGGACATGCCTTGTTGAGATTGGTGAAGTCGACGCACATTCGCTCCTTCCCGCCTTTCTTTGGCACAATGACGGGGTTTGCCAGCCATTCGGGGTACTAAACCTCGTGAATGGCACCCACCGCCTCTAACTTGCGGGTTTCTTGGACGATGAAGGCCTGCTTCTCCGTGGACTGCCGTCTCGCCCGCTGTTTCACAGGGCGCACATTGGGGCACACCCTCAAGTGATGCTGAATCACCTCTCTCGGGACCCCCACCAGCTGATTGGGTTCCCATGCGAATATCTCCTTGTTTGCGCACACGAACTTCACCAACGCTTCCTCTTGGCTTGGGTCGAGGCCGGTACCTATGGTAAAGGTGGCCCCTGCGGACCCGTCCTCATCGACCGGCACCTGCTTGGTTTCCACCTTGTCTTGGGTGAACAACTGCTTCTTCTTGGTAGGTTCGCCCCCCTCGGCCTCGGAGGCGCCCGTGCCGCTGGGCTGTGCCGCCGCGGCAGTCTTGAAGGCAAGCTTGAGCGCCGCCAGGGCCTCCTTGGCATCCCCCTTGATAGTCAGGACACCCTTGCTTCCCGGCATCTTCATGAGGTTGTATGCCGGGTGGGTTGCTGCCATGAACTGGGCCAGAGCCGGATACCCGAGGATGGCGTTGTACGGGAGGCCGATGCGGGCGATGTCGAAGTCGACCAGCTCGGTGCGGTAGTTGTCGCGCGTGCCGAAGGTGACGGGGAGGCGGATCTGCCCCAAGGGATTGGCGGTGCCGTCGCCAACTCCTGAGAAAGGCTTGCTGAGGCCGAGCCGCTCGAGCGGCACATGAAGAAGGTTGAAGGCCTCCATGGAGAGCACGTTGAGGCCGGCGCCACCGTCGATGAGGGTCTTGGTGACGGCCACGTTGCAGATGGTGGGCGCGCAGAGCATCGGGAGCATACCCGAGCCGGCGGCAGTGACGGGGTGGTCTTCTGAGTCGAAGGTGAGGTCGGCTTTGGGTGCAACCCAGCCCGGCGGAGCCCCCGAGCGCTTGGAAGCGGCGCCGATCTGGTGAAGGAATGGCTTGATATGGCGATCTGAAGGCGGTGCTTGAGATCCGCCTAGCAGGGCCGCAACCGCGTGGTGCGCCGGTGCCGCGTAGCGCGCAGTGAAGAGGTCGCGCAGCTCCTCCCAAGATGCCACTGTGGATCCGGGGAGGTTGAGCAACCAGGCGCGCGGCTCACCAGTGAGGGCCATGGGAAGCCAGTTGGCCATGACCTTGTCGTCACCCCGGCGTCGAGGACGGCCTCCTCGTATGCCAGCAGAAAAGCCGATGGGTCCGCCGCGCCGTCGTAGCGCGGCGGCATCTCTGGCTTGAACTTGAGTGGCCACTGCACCTGCCGCAAGGCGGGGGCCAGGGCTCGAAGCCCCCTGGCCCCGTCGTCAGCGCCAGCCGTCGGAGCCGGTAGCGGGGCGCCTTCCATGAGGGCGGAGCACGGTGGTGGCGGGGCGTAGATTGGCGGAGGGAGGCTACGGCGCACCCCTACCTGGCGCGCCAAATGTCGGATCACGGGATCCGGCAAAACCCTCAAGGTTCGAACACTGGGGTGCGCACGAAGATTCCCCCCCTACCAATCCGTGTCCTAGTTTTGCTAAGATCTCACGGACTAACTCGATGAACTCATAACACAAGTGACACAAGATTTATACTGGTTCGGGCCACCGTTGTGGTGTAATACCCTACTCCAGTGTGGTGGTGGTGGATTGCCTCTTGGGCTGATGATGAACAGTACAGTGGGAAGAAGAACCTCCCGAGGTTGAGGTGTTCTTGTGCTTGGCGAACTTGTGTGCGTGAGGATTCGATCAACCCAGGCTTGGTTGCCTTCTACTGTGGTGGCTAGTCCTATTTATAGAGGCCTTGGTCCTCTCCCCAAATATTGAGCGGCAAGGGAGCCAACAACGGCCAATTTGAAAGGGGACAGCTAGTACAACTTATCCTGACAAAAGCGGCCTTCGCCTGTGAAAGGCTCTTGTGGTGACACCGCCTTGGGCTCCATGGTGACCTCCGTCTTGCCGTCCTGCTGGTCTTGGTCTCGTTGCACCGATATGGAAACCTTTGCCTGATGCCTCGGTACTCCGCGCCTGCGCTTGCCTCCTTAGCACCAAAGAGGAAACAAGGACGCTGCACGCGCTGGCGCCCGCCTGGTCTTGATCGTCATGGCTCACGTCACGGGAACCTCGCAAGGTTTGCCTTGCCTTGATCTCTCTGCCCCTTGCGAACCTGCCTGGCGAGGCCGCTCCTGAGGAGGTCTTGCGTCATCCGCCTCGTGAGGGTCTTGAATGCCTTGTTGATGAAGATGGGCCGTACATGCCTGCTAGCACAGCCACGCCGTGGGCCACAGGCAGGCAATTCTGGGGACCCCCATTCCCAGAACGCCGACAAGGGCGCCCTCGCCATCCACTTCGAATACGACGACGCCTCCATGATGTTCTTCAAGGTCTTCGATGGGGAAGGCCGCCGCTTGGAGTGCTGCCCTGGAGGGGGTCGTCGGGACGACACAGCGGCAGGAGCCGGGCCGGCCGCTGGCCTCGCCAGCTGTTCCTCCAGCAGCAGCGATGACACTTGGGAGTCCAGCGACTCTCCCGAGCCCTACGAGACTCCGGAGACGAGCGACGACAGCTACGTGCCCCCGAGCTCTCTCCGTGCCCGGAGCACGGCAGCAGCGTCCGCCCGCTGCCGCCATTGATCTGGATGGGGTTGGTGTCGGCCTCCCGTGGCCCACTGCTGATGATGGCGTCAGCAGCATTGATGCTTGTAGATAGGGCTCCTAGAAACCTACTCCTTTTGTTCCCTGCGAGGAATAGAGACGAACCCCGTGGGGGTGTGTAAAGGATTTGTAGTGCCTTTAGTTTAATATTGCCCTTATTATGAAGATTTACGACTGCATGTCCTGCTTCGGCTCAGTCCCGCCTTTCCGACCTTGCGGTAGCTTGGTGCTCTACGCTGATAGGTCCCGGCCCCAGGCAGGCTGCAGCCGTCGCTGGTATACCAGGTCGCGATGCCGTGATCAAGGCTAGGAGGTGAGCGGCCCGAGATCCAGTAAGAGCTCCTGAGGCACGATGCTCAAGAGGTCCCCTTTAGCGTGCAAGCAGCTACCTAAGGGCAGGAAAGGAAGGCGGCATCGCCGTAGCAGGGCTGCAAGAGATGGGAATCCTATACCACAGCGCTTGGCCGACCCGAGTGCGAAACTTATCTTCACGGTCCGGAGTCGACTCCTTGTGCTGTGCCAGGCTCGTGCATCAATGGCCATAGTGTAGCCGGGTTAGGCCCGTGCGATATTTCCCCCTTTTACCATGCCCTTCCATGTGCTCTACGTCCTCGGGTCCCGGCCCTCGAGCGAGCTCAGCGGCCGCTGGTATGTCAGGTCGCGATGCCATGGTCAAGGCCAGGGGGTGAGGGCTGGAGAGCCAGTAAGAGCTCATGAGGCGCGATGATCAGGTGCCCCCCTTTTAACGTGCAAGAGAATTGCATGAGAAAAGAAGGTGCCCGCGGTACCGCCCGCTGTCGTCCTCGGGAGGTTCCTGCAGGTTGGCTGGAGAGAGAGCATAGCCCGTGATCGTGTTGGTTACCCAGCTACTAATTGCTCCACAAGAAGAGGAAGGCACTGAGGATCTGATGAATGTGACGTGTGCGGAGCGGGCCGCGAGCCAGAGCTCGATCTCTCAGGTTTATCAGCGTTGCAGGGACGGGCCCGAGCACAAGCGCCGTGCTGGTATGCGGTGTTTTCGCCACGGGGTAAACAGGAGATCGGTCAGCAACGCCGGATGCCGTGAGATGTGATCAAGCAAGCGATAGCCGTAAAAAAAACCACGCAAGGAGATAAGCTAGTTCAGATAGATGCAAGAACGATACATGCCGCTGGGAAGGACCCGAGCGGCCTGGGGATGATGCGGCCCGAGGGGTGCCCCTGACAGAGTAAGCTAAGGATGCAAAAGGATACATGCCGCAGGGACAGGCCCGTGCGACCTGGGAATCGTGGAGCCCGAGGGGCGCTCCCAGCTGGGTAAACTTGGAAAATGTCACCTGGTACCGTTGTCGAAGGAGGGTTCAGGTAGCTGAAGGCGCGCGATGAAGGAGTCGCTCCTCATGAGCCACTCGGACCCTGAGCCTCGGGAGGCTCTGGGGCTCGGGTGGTTCCTTGAGGACCGTCTCCATCTCTGCTAGGACTGCGTGATGCCTGGCTTCCTGAGCAGACAAGACACTCCGCAGGTGGCGCTGGAAGGCGGCTGGACGTAGCTGTGAGGTGGACCCTCGCAATGCCTAACGCGCGAAGGCCAGAAGCGCTCCTAAGATGCGCCCCTGTCGAGCCCTGGAATGTCGATGCAGACGAGCAACCCGCTGTCCTCGCCAGGATGGGGTGCTGCGCCAGGTGGGCGGCGGTCGCCGCGCATGGTCCTTGCTTCTTGAAGCTCCTGGGTGGCCTTGATGATGAATTCCTGAGCACCGGGCACTCCTCGCCCAATGCCCTCTTGAGGGAAACGTGCCGCAAAGCACGCCTCCATGTGGTGCCCGAGCGCCTCTGTCGTGATGTTGGCTAGGTCTGAGGCCCTCTAGAAGAGAGCCCCCGAGCCTCGCCCAAGGAGGGCGCCGGACGCGCCTTCCTATGCGAGGGAGGGAGGCTCCCCAGGTGCGGGCACTGATCCCGAGGCGGCGGCACTGGAGATGCCGCTCTCCCGAGGCCCTGTGCGGAGTAGTTGCTTCTTCTTCTTGGGGATGGCCTCGGGAGGGTACAAGGTGCCCTCGTTGTCGGGGTCATCGATTGCTGCGGCTTGGAAGGCGCGCTCCAGGGAGCACATGTAACGCCCCGAGACCGATGCTCCAGATGCTTTCCTTTATTTTAGTTGTTGACATGTGTTTTTTATGTTTGTGCATTATCATAATTGTTTTGCATATTTTATTCATATATGTTTATGCCATGATCATGTTGAGTGCCTTGTCATTTTTGCTTCTTGCATCATGTTCATTTTTTATTATATTGCATTGCGCCATCCTTGCCTTGTTATATGCTTCATGATGTGTTGTTGCCTTTGTCATTTATGTTGCATTTGCATCATGATCATCATTGTAGCATGCATATTTATCGTGTGTATATTTGTGGTGGGCTTGTTATATTTGTGAACTCCTTCTCCTCATCTTCTTTGCTGCCCCATCTTGCCCTTCCATCTACACCTTCATCAAGTGCAACACCCCCATGACTAGCTTCTCCGTTTCAACTCTCACACATTTATTGCAAGTGGCATTTTCCTGTCCCAGTAAAATGTTCACTTATTTTCTGTAAATCTTAATCCATGCCTTATACCTCTCTGTCAACTATCATCCATTTTGAAGTTGTTTTGGTTGGGTCAAAAACTGGCTCAAGTTTGAATTAAATTCAAACTTGAATTATTTTTCTATCTATAAAATTGCCAAGCCAATTTATTAAAATGGTGCAAAATTCCAGAATTCCTGAGATATTTGTATTCCAGCCTACTTCCTCTCCAAACTCCGTGTAATTTTTCTCTTTGTTCTTTGCCTGAAGAAATTCAAAGAGAGAAATTGAGGCAGGGGAGCAGAGAACAGAGGAGCAGAGAACCACCGAGCGCGCTCCACCGTTGGTTGCGAGGTCTTCTTCGACTTCAAGCTAGGCCAGGAGCTAGAAGGGCCCAAGGGCGTCGCGATCTTCTTCCACGACGTCGTCTTCTTCCTCTTCATCGCCGCGGAACGCCAAGTTCCTCGACATCATCTTCGTCATCTTCCTCTGCTTCACGGACCGGAGCGCCTCCGTCGATCATCGCGTTCTCACGCTCGCTGCACTACATCTCCGGCGTCCTCATCTTGTCCTACGGGACCTAGGTGAGCAGCCGTTCCTCCCAGCCCCTCTCCGGTTCGATTCTGTTGTTGTGGCCGCCGATCCCGTCGGGTCAGATTCCATGTCCGCCATGGACGACCATGGCAGCGAGCCCAAGCTCGTGTTATAGCCTCTGCTCGCCTCATCTATTGCATGCATCCTCACACGCACTCAAGCACGCAGCACACGCGCATCTCACTCGCGAGCTCCGTTGCTTGCTTCGACCTGTAACCACCATGACTGAGACAAGTTCCTGCTCGTCCTCGGTTTGTAGTACCCATAGCATTGTGCGCATGCCCGCAGCAGCCGCCGCTTGGTTCATCCGCACGCACACCATTTTACGCACACCTGATGATGCCTAGCAGCCGAGATCGGCGCCGCGTTCGCTCGCCGCTGCCGTGAGCTTTCTCGGCGTAGCCATGGCTGAAGCTCGCCACTTCTGTTCCTTTGCTATAAAGGAAGCCACCTGCTAGAGCACACAACACACGCACCAGCCTAACTGGTTAGGCTTCCCTTTTATCACCCAGACGACCAGGGATCAAATCCCCACGGGCACATTCTTTTCCATAAATTTTGTCTTACCAGATCAATGCTTTGTTCTTGTTAATGTTCGGTCAAGTCCAGTATCAACCACAAACATCTTCCAGGCGAGCTGGTCAGCGCGCTCTGTTTTCAACGGTGAGGTGCTGGGTTTAATTCCCAGGCACCCCAATTTTTGCCCCTGTTTCCTCTTATTTATCTTTTGCACACCACACAGCCAGCCACTTAGGCCTCATTCGCTCCCGGGCCGCTGAACTGCGCTGTAATCCGGCCCGTGCATACTTTTTTCCACTATGTGATTTTTTTCATATATCCAGTGCATGCATATTTTCAGAAATGCCATTAATTTGCATTGCTCATATCTAAATATCCATGCATCATAGTAGATCATGTCATATATGTAAAATGCTTAGAATTTCATGTACTTTCATAATATGCTGCTTTCTTCCATGTTAAAAATGTTGAAATTGTTGTTTGCATTATTTTGCATAAATGACATGTTAAAATGGTTTATTTCATAACTAAATAACCGTAGCTGCGAATTTAATAAATTATATATGTAACTTGTCTAGAAAAAAGCATAGATTAACATGATGCACTTACTTTTGCTATTTAACATCTCAAAAATATGGTTTAGGTAGAACAGTACCAAATTTGAAATATGCATATGCGGATTTTCCGGAATTGTTGTTTGTTGTTCCGGCCTCATTTAAACTTGCTTCACCTCTTGTCATGTTAACCAACATTTAATCTTGACATGCATTATACTTGGTTGTGCATCATGGCATGTTATGCTTGTTTGTTTACTATGTTGTTTGCTTCGTTCCGGTATTGCTTCTTCTTGATAGTTCCGGTAATGTTGCGATTGTGAGGATCCGTGCGACTACGTTGGTTCATCTACTTCATGGATTCGGTCTTCTTCCTAGCGGGATTTCAGGCAAGATGACCGTCACCTTGGATCTCACTACTATAATTGCTATGCTAGTTGTCTCGATGCTATCGGTATGTCACGCTACCTACCACTTGTTTATCAAGCCTCCCAAATTACTATGAAAACCTCTAACATTTTTCACCCTTCCTAGCAAACCGTTGTTTGGCCATGTTACCGCTTTGCTCAGCCCCTCTTATAGCGTTGCTAGTTGCAGGTGTAGTTGCAGGTTGTTCCATGTTGGGACATGGATTTCATGGATATCTTGGGATATCACAATATCTCTTATTTAATTAATGCATCTATATACTTGGTAAAGGGTGGAAGGCTCGGCCTTATGCCTGGTGTTTTGTTCCACTCTTGCCGCCCTAGTTTCCGTCATACCGGTGTTAAGTTCCTTGATTTTGCGTCCCTAACACGGTGAGGGGTATGGGACCCTCTTGACAGTACACTTTGAATAAAACTCTTCCAGCAAGGCCCAACATTGGTTTTACATTTGCCTATCACCTATTTCTTTTCCCTAGGGAGTCGCCCTCCCGAGGGTCATCTTTATTTAGCCCCCCGGGCCAGTGCTCTTCGGAGTGTTGGTCCAACCTAGAGCCACTTGCGGTGCCATCCCTTCTTCCGGGGTCTTCGATTGCCGTACATAGTGTTCATCCGGTCGTGGCCTGAGACGAGATACGCGCGGCTACTATCAGGGTGTCGGCACGCCGGGAGGTCTTGCTGGAATTGTTTTACCATTGTCGAAATGTCTTGTGCACCGGGACCCCGAGTCTGATCGGATGTCCCGCGATGGAGGATTGTCTCCGTGGATCATGAGCTTGTCATGGGCTAAGTTGGGACACCCCTGCAGGGTTTAAACTTTGGAGAGCCGTGCCCGCGGTTATGTGGCAGATGGAAATTTGTTAATATCCGGTTGTAGTAAACTTGAAGTAAACTCTTTTAAAATACACCAACCGCGTTGCGTAACTGTGATGGTCTCTTTTCGGCGGAGTCCGGGAAGTGAACATGGTTGGGTTATGTTTGAACGTAAGTAGTACAGGACCACTTCTTGATCATTTCTAGTTTGCGACCGTTTGCGTAGTTTCTCATCTTACTCTTGTATCCGTAAGTTAGCCACCATACATGCTTAGTCGTTGCTGCAACCTCACCACTTTACCCCTTCCTTACCCATTAAGCTTTGCTAGTCTTGATACCCATGGTAATGGGATTGCTGAGTCCTCGTGGCTCACAGATTACTACAATAACAGTTGCAGGTACAGGTAATGCGATGGTCATGACGCGAGAGCGATGTTTACCCGTGTTGGAGTTCTTCTTCTTCTTCGGCGATCTTGGGTTAGGTTCCGGGTCGGCAGCCTGGGCTAGCAGGGTGGATATTGTTTGAGTTTCTGTTTGTGTTTCATCCGTAGTCGGATGTTGATCTCTTGTATGATGTTGATGTATTCTTGGGGCATTTGTGCCGTATGTATGTATCCCATCTATTATGTAATGTTGATGTAATGATATCCATCTTGCACAAGCATGCCAATATGCGGTTCTATCCTTGGTGGGACCTTCGAGTCTCTTTAGGATAGTATCACATATTGGGCGTGACAAGTTGGTATCAGAGCCTCGACCGACCCTAGGAGCCCCCTTGATTGATCGTATAGTTGGCCGATGTTGAGTCAAGAAGAAAAAAAAATTCGGAGTCTAGTTATATCGGAGAGTAGGAATTCTTTTTACTCATCAGCCCCCTTCGTCGCTCTGGTGAGAAATCTTGACGTAGGTGTTTTGACTTACTCCTCTCCCCCTTCAAATTTTTTTTAGGATCACGCAGTTAGTTTTCGTTCGTTGCGATGTCAGCTCTTTTCATCCGGTGCTCTGTCTTCAAATGATTCGATCCTCTTCATCTTTTGGCAAGATCAGTCCTCGGTTCTTTCTCTATCGACGTTGTTTCCCTGTATGAAGTTGCCTTTCTTTTTCCCACCCGCCCACCCTTTTTCTTCTCGGAGCCGGAGCCCGTAATCGAGTATCCATCCTGCTTGTGCGAAGCCTTTGCTTTCTTTCCTCGATTATTTCAACCGGTGTTCTCCTCAATTGTCTCAACCGGTGAATTCTCGTCAAGTTCATCATTGTTCATCTCGTTTTCTTTCCGGTGGACCCAATTCAAACTTTTTCATTGTTGATCATATTCTTTTCCGTAGCTCAAGTGTTTCCTCTTTCTTGTTCGCTTCTCTCTATTTAATCGTTCTAGAGTGATGAAGACATCTCAGAAGAGTAGTGTTGCATTCAACTATTTCGAGGTTGTCACCTCATTCAAATCTTTCAATCGTTCTGGTGCATCGTCTCTTCTTCAATTCCTCTCAACGGTGTTTCTTTTCAGTGGGCCCTAACCCACAGGTCTTTTCCCAGGATCTTACCTGACTTTTCTGATTTTCCCGGAGTTATTCTCAAATTCTTTTCGAAGTTTGACGTAAGTATGAATTTCATCAGTCAGATGCTTTTCCAAGATCAATTTCAAATTATTTTTTCATTGTCGGCTCAACCTCTTTCCTCTTTTCATTCTCCCGGAGTTTCTCAAATTTTTTTGATGGTGTTCCTCGTCATCTTTCTCAACATTTGAAGACCGAAGAAGAATTTTCTCTTAAATCTTGTCCGTTCTCCCGGAGGTTCGCGGTGCTAGCTCGATGTTATCCTATCAAATTGTTTCTAGTCGTGCAATCCTTTTCATCCATCCGGAGTATCTCAGGAGTTGTCTTCCGTTCCGATTATCCGGAGGCCTCCATTTCAAAATATTTCTTCGTTCCAAGTTTTCAGCTTCGTTCATTCCCATATTTGTACCGGTGCTTCGTTCAAGCATTCTTTAATCAGTTTGCGATTTCTTCGTTCTCGTGCATCTTGATCCACTCAAGTATCTTCGTTCGTTTTCTAATTCTTTCCGGCGATTCGTTCTCTTCTCTTCGTTCGTTTTCATTTTCACGGTGGTTCGTGGAAGATTCCTTTTCCGTTTGTATCATATCAATTCATGAAGACCTTCCCAAGTTTGCAACGCGAATAAGTAGTATGCAAATCCATTCTTCTCATCAATTTAATTGGTGGAGGATAAGCATAACATAATTCTTATTCTTCTTTCACCAAGTTGATTAATCTCTTCTTTTCGGTGTTTGTTCATCGTATCACATTCTCGGTTCGAAGTATTTATCCTTTCTTTTCCGGAGTTCCAAGTTTCCTCGGCCATCTCGTCGGAACCTCCATCCAAATCACTGCAAGGCATTAATCTTATTATTTTCATCCTTCATTTCTATCTCATCATCCTTTTGTTACCGGAGTTCTTCATGGTGGTTCTTCGGGATTTAATTCGTTCTTGAAGTGTTTATCAAGATTCTTGTCGGAGGAGCTCAAGCATTCTTCGTCTTGCGTTTCAAAGTGCAATCCCTTCTCCCTTATCTTTTGAGGTGGTAGTATACCATTCTTGATTAACAAGGAGTCGCAAAGTGAAGTTGTCAAGAATGAGATATTCTAAATCCATCATTTTCTCTTCATTCAGGAGATCGTTTCATCCTATCAATCTCTTCTTCGGAGTTATCTTGGTAAACATTTCACCTAAAACCTTCCCTAAGGAATGTTGCTAATTATGGTGCCAATTGATAAAACAAGTTTTCTCATATTCTCTCGGTGAAAGAAGATTCTCATCTCTTGTTGCTCCCAATAAAATCAATTATTTCCGTTAGTGGCAGAATTCACCTCATGTTTTGAGATGTTTTCCATAAGCCCACAACAAGCTTATTCATTTCGTTGTTGGTTTTCCACCAACTCCGTTTAATCCTTCTTTCTAAGGATGCTTTTAAAATTCATTTGTGTTAGAAGATGTTGTTTTCTCCTCCGTTCTTTTCATTACACTCTTTCAATTGTTCCGGAGTGCTGTCTAAATTTTCTTGTTCTTATTCCTTGTCTATCTCATTTAACCGGAGTGGTTTCAATGTCTCTCTTGTCACCTAAGCTCTTGGTTCTCGTCGTATTCCTTGTTTCCTCATTTTACCGGAGAGCCTCAATCTTGTTCGTCTCCCTTGTACCTTTTCTTCCAAGTTTTTCAACCTCTCAAGGTTCTTTGATTTCACTCATTTGTCCAACAAGCAACTTTGTCTTCCTATTCCTCTTTCGTCTCGTTCCTAAGATCTCGGGACGAGATCTTCTGTTAGTGGAGGAGAGTTGTAATGCCCCGAGACCGATGCTCCAGATGCTTTCCTTTATTTTAGTTATTGACATGTGTTTTTTATGTTTGTGCATTATCATAATTGTTTTGCATATTTCATTCATATATGTTTATGCCATGATTGTCATTTTTGCTTCTTGCATCATGTTCATCTTTTATTATATTGCATTGCGCCATCCTTGCCTTGTTATATGCTTCATGATGCGTTGTTGCCTGTGTCATTTATGTTGCATTTGCATCATGATCATCATTGTAGCATGCATATTTATCGTGTGTATATTTGTGGTGGGCTTGTTATATTTGTGAACTCCTTCTCCTCATCTTCTTTGCTGGCCCATCTTGCCCTTCCATCTACACCTTCATCAACTGCAGCACCCCATGACTAGCTTCTCCCTTTCAATTCTCACACATTTATTGCAAGTGGCATTTTCCTGTCCCAGTAAAATGTTCACTTATTTTCTGTAAATCTTACTCCATGCCTTATACCTCTCTGTCAAGTATCATCCATTTTGGAGTTGTTTTGGTTGGGTTAAAAAATGGCTCAAGTTTGAATTAAATCCAAACTTGAATTATTTTTCTATCTATAAAATTGCCAAGCCAATTTATTAAAATGGTGCAAAATTCCAGAATTCCTGAGATATTTGTATTCCAGCCTACTTCCTCTCCAAAGTCCCTGTGATTTTTCTCTTTGTTCTTTGCCTGAAGAAATTCGAAGAGAGAAATTAAGGCAGGGGAGAGAGAGCAGCAGTGCAGCCCAGCCACACCGCAGCAGCCACCTTAGCCCAGCCCGCGCCTGGCCTTTTCTCCTCTTTCCCCTGGTAATTTTCTATCCAGTGAAATCCTTCGGACCCACATGTCATCCTCACTCCTTCCTCCTTTCGTCCACCTTGGCACTTTTTTTCTCTCACAGTAACTCTCGGGAGAGAGCACGCACATGGCCACCGTGGCTACCACGGCGCCCGCGCCCCTCCTATAAAGCTCCAAGCCCGCGCCCTAGGGTTTCCTCCTCCCTCCTCGTGCCGCCATCTCTCTCTTCCTCCCCCCTGTTTTTCCCTTTTTCTTCAAGAACAGAGGAGCAGAGAACCACCGAGCGCGCTCCACCGTCGGTTGCGAGGCCTCCTCGTGGTCTTCTTCGACTTCAAGCTAGGCCAGGAGCCAGAAGGGCCCAAGGGCACCGCGATCTTCTTCCTCGACGTCGTCTTCTTCCTCTTCATCGCCGCGGAACGCCAAGTTCCTCGACATCATCTTCGTCATCTTCCTCTGCTTCACGGACCCGAGCGCCTCCGTCGATCATCGCGTCCTCGCCCTCGCTGCACTACATCTCCGGCGTCCTCATCTTGTCCTACCGGACCTAGGTGAGCAGCCGTTCCTCCCAGCCCCTCTCCGGTTCGATTCTGTCGTTGTGGCCGCCGATCCTGTCGCGTCAGAGGCCATGTCCGCCATGGACGACCATGGCAGCGAGCCCAAGCTCGTGTTCTAGCCTCTGCTCGCCTCACCTATTGCATGCATCCTCACACGCACTCAAGCACACAGCACACGCGCATCTCACTCGCGAGCTCCGTTGCCTGCTTCGACCTGTAACCACCATGACCGAGACAAGCTCCTGCTCGTCCTCCGTTTGCAGTACCCGTAGCATTGTGTGCATGCCCGCAGCAGCTGCCGCTTGGTTCAACCGCACGCACACCATTTTCCGCACACCCGCTGATGCCTAGCAGCCGAGATCGGCGCCACGTTCGTTCGCCGCTGCCGTGAGCTTTCTCGGCGTAGCCATGGCTGAAGTTCGCCACTTCTGTTCCTTTCCTATAAAGGAAGCCACCTCCTGCAAAACAGAATGCACGCACCAGCCGAACTGGTTAGGCTTCCCTTTTATCACCCAGGCGACCAGGGATCAAATCCCCACGGGCACATTCTTTTCCATAAATTTTGTCTTACCAGATCAATGCTTTGTTCTTGTTCATGTTCGGTCAAGTCCAATATCCACCGCAAACATCTTCCAGGCGAGCTGGTCAGCGTGCTCTGTTTTCAACGGCGAGGTGCTGGGTTCAATTCCCAGGCACCCCAATTTTTGCCCCAGGCCGCTGAACTGCGCTGTAATCCAGCCCGTGCATACTTTTTTTCACTCTGTGATTTTCGCATATATCCAGTGCATGCATATTTTCAGAAATGCCATTAATTTGCATTGCTCATATCTAAATATCCATGCATCATAATAGATCAGGTCATATATGTAAAATGCTTAGAATTTCATGTACTTTCATAATATGCTTCTTTCTTCCATGTTAAAAATGTTTAAATTGTTGTTTGCATTATTTTGCATAAATGACATGTTAAAATGGTTTATTTCATAACTAATTAACCGTAGCTCCGAATTTAATAAATTATATATGTAACTTGTCTAGAAAAAAGCATAGATTAACATGATGCACTTACTTTTGCTGTTTAACATCTCTAAAATATGGTTTAGGCAGAACAGTACCAAATTTGAAATATGCATATGGGGATTTTCCGGAATTGTTGTTTGTTGTTCCGGCCTCATTTAAACTTGCTTCACCTCTTGCCATGTTAACCAACATTTAATCTTGACATGCATTATACTTGGTTGTGCATCATGTCATGTTATGCTTGTTTGTTTACTATGTTGTTTGCTTCTTTCCGGTACTGCTTCTTCTTGATAGTTCCGGTAACGTTGCGATTGTGAGGATCCGTGCGACTACGTTGGTTCATCTACTTCATGGATTCGGTCTTCTTCCTAGCGGGATTTCAGGCAAGATGACCGTCACTTTGGATCTCACTACTATCATTGCTATGCTAGTTTTCTCGATGCTATCGCTATGTCGGGCTACCTACCACTTGTTTATCAAGCCTCCCAAATTGCCATGAAAACCTCTAACCTTTTTCACCATTCCTAGCAAATTGTTGTTTGGCCATGTTACCGCTTTGCTCAGCCCCTCTTATAGCGTTGCTAGTTGCAGGTGCAGTTGCAGGTTGCTCCATGTTGGGACATGGATTTCATGGATATCTTGGGATATCACAATATCTCTTATTTAATTAATGCATCTATATAGTTGGTAAAGGGTGGAAGGCTCGACCTTATGCCTGGTGTTTTGTTCCACTCTTGCCGCCCTAGTTTCCGTCATACCGGTGTTAAGTTCCTTGATTTTGCGTCCCTAACACGGTGAGGGGTATGGGATCCTCTTGACAGTTTGCTTTGAATAAAACTCTTCCAGCAAGGCCCAACATTGGTTTTACATTTGCCTGTCACCTATTTCTTTTCCCTAGGGAGTCGCCCTCCCGAGGGTCATCTTTATTTAGCCCCCCAGGCCAGTGCTCTTCGGAGTGTTGGTCCAACCTAGAGCCACTTGCGGTGCCATCCCTTCTTCCGGGGTCTTCGGTTGCCATACGTAGTGTTCATCCGGTCGTGGCCTGAGACGAGATACGCGCGGCTACTATCAGGGTGTCGGCACGCCGGGAGGTCTTGCTGGACTTGTTTTACCATTGTCGAAATGTCTTGTGCGCCGGGACCCCGAGTCTGATCGGATGTCCCGTGATGGAGGATTGTCTCCGCGGATCGTGAGCTTGTCATGGGCTAAGTTGGGACACCCCTGCAGGGTTTAAACTTTCGAGAGCCGTGCCCGCGGTTATGTGGCAGATGGGAATTTGTTAATATCCGATTGTAGTAAACTTGAAGTAAACTCTTTTAAAATACACCAACCGCGTTGCGTGTCCGTGATGGTCTCTTTTCGGCGGAGTCCAGGAAGTGAACATCGTTGGGTTATGTTTGAACGTAAGTAGTACAGGATCACTTCTTGATCATTTCTAGTTTGCGACCGTTTGCGTAGTTTCTCATCTTACTCTTGTATTCGTAAGTTAGCCACCATACATGCTTAGTCGTTGCTGCAACCTCACCACTTTACCCCTTCCTTACCCATTAAGCTTTGCTAGTCTTGATACCCATGGTAATGGGATCGCTGAGTCCTCGTGGCTCACAGATTACTACAACAACAGTTGCAGGTACAGGTAATGCGATGGTCATGACGCGAGAGCGATGTTTACCCGTGTTGGAGTTCTTCTTCTTCTTCGTCGATCTTGTGTTAGGTTCCGGGTCGGCAGCCTAGGCTAGCAGGGTGGATATTGTTTGAGTTTCTGTTTGTGTTTCATCCGTAGTCGGATGTTGATCTCTTGTATGATGTTGATGTATTCTTGGGGCATTTGTGCCGTATGTATGTATCCCATCTATTATGTAATGTTGATGTAATGATATCCACCTTGCACAAGCATGCCAATATGCGGTTCTATCCTTGGTGGGACCTTTGAGTCTCTTTAGTATAGTATCACATATTGGGCATGGCAGCACACCACATCTCTTTCTTCGTAGGGGACTGTGATGATTCCGCCGCTTGCTGGCATCTTGAGGACGTTGTAGCTGTGGTGGGTCACTGCCATGAACTTGGCTAATGCTGGATACCCAAGGATGGTGTTGTACGGCAGACGGATGTGGGCGACGTCGAAGTCGATGAGCTCGGTGCGGTAGTTGTCGCGCTGGCCGAAGGTGACAGGGAGATGGACCTGCCCTATCGGGGTGGTAGAGCCATCAGTCACTCTTGAGAAGGGTTTGGTCGGCTGCAGCTGATCATATGGAACTTGGAGGCTATCGAATGTCTCGAGGATAGGACATTGAGCCTTGCGCTGCCGTCGATGAGAGTCTTCGTGACTTGGACATTGCTGATGACGGGTGAGCAGAGCATCGGGAGGGCGCCGGCAGTCGCCGCACACTTGAGCTGGTCCGACGAGCTGATGGCGATGGCGCATTTGGACCACCTAAGCGGGCGCGTGGCCTCGAGCCTGGGAAGGGCCGCGTTCACCTCGCGAGCAAACTGGTTGAAGACGCGCTGGGATGCTGGGGCCTGAGCTCCGCCCAAGATGCAGGCGATAGCGCACGGCTCCTGGAAGCCCCCAACCCCCTTGTCCTGATGGTGGTCGTCATTTCTTCTTGGTGGTGGCGGCAGTGGAGGGAGACCGGCATTGCCCTGAGGGCGGTCCTCGCGCGGCTGGTCCCTCCAGGCGCCCTCACGAGGCCGATCACGCCACTCCTGGCGGGGGCAGCGGTCGTCCCAGCGTCCCCCACCTTGTCCTCCTCATCGGCCATAGCCCCGGTCATTGCGCTCGGGGTGTCGACCGAAGCGTCCATCTCGGATGGCCCTGAGCTCCTGACAGTCGTTGGTGTTGTGGCTGTGTATGTTGTGGAAGGCGCAGAATGGACGGCTTCCCTTGTACGACTCGGGGTGGTCCCGGCCGCGCTTCGTGTTTGGCTCCGCCGCGAGCACGACCACCCCCTTGCGCTTCATGTCCTTGGCCTTGGCCTTCTTCTCCTCCGGGTCGGCAGCAGGGAGCTCGAGGAGGGAAATGCGCCCTTCCTCACCTCTTGCGCACTTGGTCACCATGTTGAACATCTCCAGAGTCATGCATAGCTCCTCATGGATGGCGAGCTGCTCCTTCATCTTGACGTCGCGGACGCCATCAGAAAACGCTGAAATGATGGCCTCGTCCGTCACCTTGGGGATCTTGAGGCGAACACTGTTGAAGCGCTGGATGTACTTCTGCAAGGTCTCTCCTGGCTGCTGCTTGATGCGGCGTAGGTCACCCGCGGCCTGAGGGTGGTCGCGAGTGCCCTGGAAGTTGGCGTCGAAGCGGTCGTGCATCTCACCCCAGGAAGAAATTGACCCCGGGGGCTAGTTCAGGAGCCACGAGCGAGCACCATCCTTGAGAGCCATGGTGAACTAGTTCGCCATGACTTTCTCGTTGCCGTTGGCCGCCTCGATTCTCAGCTCGTAGAGCTGCAAGAACTCTGCAGGGTCGGGGGGCCGTCGTAGCAAGGAGGCAGGTGTGGCTTAAACTTGCTTGGCCAAACGACGCTACACAGCTCCGGAGTGAAGGCGCGGCAGCCTGCTGTGGCCACCGGGGCCCTTTGTAGAGGCGGAGCCTGCTCTTGACGCCCGCGCACCGCCATCGCAGGTAGCATGTGGTCTTGTCGTGGTGGCGCCGGGAGCGCATGAGCGTTTTCTTGTGGCCGGGGAACTTCTTGGCAACTTCCTTCTTCACACACGGGCGCCCGGCGCCGTGGGTCACGCTGAGGGGCCACGCGTCTTGGCGCCAGAGCGCCATCTTGGTGCGGAGGTGGTGGAGGCGCTCCATGGGCTACGTCGCCCGCGGCTGGAGGAGGGCGAGGTAGCAAGAGAGACGGGTCTGGTGAGCCCCCAGCGGCGCTGACGAGCTCGGCGATGCGGTCCAGCCAGTCCTCGTAGAGGTCGTCGACTGGGCGGCAGCGGAGGAGCTCGTGTGCCATGAGCAGCACGGCCTGCGCGTCCGTGGGCGTGCAGCGAGCGTGGGATGACGAGCCGTCCGGAATCAGCGACGGGGTAGCTGTGCGGCCATTCCGCCGCACCAAGGGGTGCAGCGAAGATGCTTGCTGCTCGTTTCCCGCCGGGCTGGTAGCGGCGTTGGCGGCGGGTGATGGAGAACGACGGGGAGGCCCGCCGACAGGGGCCGTCTGAGCGACGTAGGCGGCCAGGGCGGCCCGACGCTCGGTGCGAGCTCGGCGCGCGTCTGCCATGGACGTGGTGGAGCGGTGTAGCGTGGATCGATGAAAGGAAAGCTTCAGGGCACCCCTACCTGGCGCGCCAAATGTCGGATTTCGGGTTCCGGCAAAACCCTTAAGGTTCGAACTCTGGGGTGCACATGAAGATATCTCCCCCCTTGCTCGCTCACTCACCACGATCTCAAAGCTCATCACGTCAAACTCGAAGAACAAGGGACACAAGAGTTTACACTGGTTCGGGCCCGGCGATGTGGTGTAATATTCTACTCCAGTGTGGTGTGGTGGATTGCCTTGTAGGCTGAGGATGAACAAGTACAAAGGAAGAACAGCCTCCTGAGGAGAGGTGTTCTCGATCTCGATGAGCTTGTGTGGTTGAGGATGATCTGAATGATCTCCCCCTGCTAAGGTGGTGGTCAGTCCTATTTATAGAGGCCCGGGTCCTCTCCCCAAATGTTAGGCAGGAAGGGATCCCACAACGGCCAATTTGAAGGGGGACAACTAGTACAAGCTATCCGGACAAAACGTGGTCTTCGACTGCCACAGGCACTGGTGGTGACGCCGTCGTGGGCTCCACGATGACTGTCCGTGTCAAAACCGGTGGATCTCGGGTAGGGAGTCCCGAACTGTGCGTCTAAGGTCGATGGTAACAGGAGATAGGGGACACGATGTTTACCCAGGTTCGGGCCCTCTCTATGGAGGTAATACCCTACTTCCTGCTTGATTGCTCTTGATGAATATGAGTATTACAAGAGTTGATCTACCGCGAGATCGTAATGGCTAAAACCCTAGAAGTCTAGCCTGTATGATTATGATTGTCCCTATGGACTAAACCCTCCGGTTTATATAGACACCGGAGGGGACTAGGGTTGTTCAAAGTCGGTTACAGAGAAAGGAATCTTCATATCCGAACGCCAAGCTTGCCATCCACGCCAAGGAGAGTCCCATCCGGACATGGGTGAGAGTCTTCGGTCTTGTATCTTCACATCCCATCAGTCTGGCCCATGTCCAACCGCCCGAACGTCCGAGGATCCCTTAATCCAGGACTCCCTTAGTAGCCCCTGAACCAGGCTTCAATGACGAGGTGTCCGGCGTGCAGATTGTCTTCGGCATTGCAAGGCGGGTTCCTCCTCCGAATACTCCAAAACAGCCTTCGAACACAAAGAACGTGTCCGGCTCTACAAAACAAGTACCACAAACAACCATAGAGAGTATAATATTTCACGAGTCCCATCTACTGACAACTTTTTGTAGCGTGACACCACATCACCACCCGGTCATTATTTCGAACCGTTTTCCGGCCTGCCGCTTCATATTTTGAGATGCGGTTTTATTGGCACGTCTTGTCAAAGCAGAGATCATGTCCCCTTATTGCGGGATTCTCATCAATACTGGCGTGGGTAATCCAACCGTGTCGTCTGCGCGGCCCTTGGGAAACAGGCGAGTGGGGAGGCGCTTGATATTCGCCGCCTTTATAAGGAGATACGGATTCACCCCCTTTCACCCATGCCTTCTCTCTCTGCCCACCCATTCTCGAGCTCCAGCGCCCAAGTCCTCATCTCTTCCGCCTCAAGAAAGCACTCCGATCATGTCCGGATCCGGAGCGCAGGGCAAGTGGATGGTCTCCTCCATCAAGGAGAAGGACCTCACCGAGCTCTGGGAGGCCGGATATTTGGCCAAGGAGGTCGCCCACCGGCTTCCGACCGAGGGACAGATCGTCCCTACCCCGGAGCCCCATGAGAGGGTAGTGTTCATCCCCCACTTTGTCCGCGGGATGGGATTTCCACTCCTCCCATTCGTCTACGGACTTATGTTCTACTATGGGGTGGATTTCCACAATCTGGCCCCCCACTCCTTCCTCAACATCTCAGCATTTATTGTCGTGTGCGAGGCCTTCCTCCGCATCTCTCCCACTTCAGATTGTGGCTGAAGATCTTCAATGTGAAGCCGAAGGTGGTGGACGGCAAACACGTAGAGTGCGGAGGCGCCATGGTGAGCAAGATGCCCAATGTCGTATGGCCCAAAGGCACTTTCGTGGAGACTGTGAAAAGGTGGCAAAAACAGTGGTTCTATGTCACAGAGCCCCGCGACACCGCCTGGGCCGAGGCTCCCGAGTTCAGGTCTGGGGCCCCAATGCGGCTCACGTCCTGGCTAGAGAAGGGCATAGACTGGGCCTCGTCGGACGAGCTGACAGCGCTGCAGACGCGCATAAAGAGCATGGTCGACAAGAACATCAAGCTTGTCAATGTGATCCAGGTGATGCTCTTTCGCCGGATCCTTCCATGCCAAAGCCAGACCTGCAATTTGTGGGAATTTGATCCGGCCAAGCACCAAACCCTGCAACACTTCTTCGGCATTACACACGAAGGTATTTGGAAGGTGCTCTTCAAGGCCGACAAGACATGGCCGAAGGAGACCGAAGACCGTGGGTACAACCTGACCCACCCCGCTAGTTCGGTAAGTGTTCCTATGTTTTCAAGGTGTATCCTTTACTTACATACTCAAGGGGCATGTCTAAGCTTCCCCATCTTTACTTTTTCAGGGCTAGACGAAGAAGATAGAGCTAATCAAGAGTCCGGCTCCGCTGCCCGAAGACCCAGCAATTCCTCTTCTAACGAAGATGCTGGTTCCGGCGCCCTACCAGGCGCCGGAGAAGAAGGCCAAGGGGGCCAGAGGTGGCCTCCGTCACAAGGGAACTTCTGACGTGACGTCCAAAGACGCCGAGACCCAGTCCTCACCCGCCACCGAGGACGAGGAGGAGGAGGAAGAAAGCAACTCCCCCCGCAAGGGGAAGGAAGAAAAGTGCGGCCTCCACGTGTCTGGAGGCCGAAGCGTCCAAGAGGGGGAGAGCCTCCCTCGCGGACGACACCGCGCCGGACACCGACAGTAGCTCGGAGTGGCGCCCCAGGGATAAGCCCCCGGCCGGATCATAAGTATTTGAGGGCTCTAACGCACTTAGATGTCCGACTCATTTATCTCATAATTCTAATGCGTTGAATCACGTGCTGAAGTACGGCCCACGACAGCTCCCAGCGATCCTCATCGGTGGATTCGCTGGATCCAAAGGCCACAGACAGTGATTCGCTGCCAACAGCCACCTCTCCCAGGGCCACGGACGACGCCGAGGTGGTGTCCCGAAGGACCCTCACGGGCCAGGGAGAGACGCAGAGGGCCGTTAGGATGGCGCCGGAGGGCAAAACCTTGGCTGCCGGACACCAGGGGGAGCAATTCCCCTGGAAACTGGCGATGGGGGCCATATCCAGCGCGGCTCCCATCCGAATACTGTTTCGGAGACCCATACGGCTCTGGAATCAAGCAGGCAACCTCCTTTGAAAGAAGGAGGTGCACCTATCCCACCGGTGACCTCTGTCTATCCAGAGGAACCGGATACTCTAATGGAAGCGCTGTGAGGCGCTTCTATCATGGAAGAACACCGCACCCTCATGGGTACGGTGATTGAGAGGGTTCAGTCCGTTAAGAGCGGAATAACCGAAGCCTGCACCAGCCTTCTGACAGGCTTTGAGGTAAGCGACGTAATTATATAGAAAGTCACAGTATAGACAGTAGCCCCTGATACTCTGTCCAGTGTTCGGAAAGAAGAGCCGAATAGTGGATCAAATAGTTTTTCGCAGGGGACTAACCATATATGTCTATGTGAATAAGCAGACATCGCTGCTAGCCGCTACTTCCCATGCTGCCAAAGTCTTCAGACTGAAGCAGAGGTTGGAGCGGGCCGAGGAGGAGCTCGGCCAAGCAAGGAAACAGCTAGAGGATAAGCAAGGTATGTAATGACCTGCTGTATATCAGAAAGGATTGATGATTTATGTTGATTATAGTGCCATGGTATTTGTAGGAGCGGCGACCGAGGTAGGGACCCTCAAGAAGGCGCTGGCCGAGGCCGAGGAGAGAGCGGCCAAGGAACAAGCCGCCCGCAAAAAGCACGAGGCCAGGGTCGGTGAGGTCCAGCAAGAGCTCCAGGACGCCGTGAAAAAATGCGAGTCCTTGGAGTGCAATATTGCGGATCAAAAGACCGAACTCGCCAAGGCTTGCCAAAGCGCACAAGATGCCCGGGTTGAAGCCCAGGGCGTTCTCCGGGAGATTCAAGAGGCCAAGAAGATCGTGGCAGGTAAGGCCTTCATTATGCACAACAAATATGTGAAGAAGATGTATCTCTTACTAACCCAGATTTGGAGTTCTCCAGGAGCATTTGCGGATTTGCCGCGCAGTGTTGCCGACGCTGCATAGTTTTTCCGAGCCGAAGAGGGGAGCCTGATGGAGAAGTTGTTCTGGTCACAATACCTTGTGCCAGAACATCCGGTGCCCTTTAGCGACCAGCTAAAACAGCTGGTCGAACTGCATAGGGTGGCCGAACTAGCCATGAAGGATTTAACAATTCGGCTATGGCCTACCGAAGCCATACCTAGCAGCTACTGCGGGCTCATGAAGCGGCTGGTCAATGCCTGCCCCCGGCTTGATGTCATCAAGCGGTCGGTCTGCATCGAGGGTGCGCGGATGGCCTTCGCCTGCGTCAAGGTGCAGTGGGCGAAGATGAATGCCGTCAAGCTTGCGATCGAGGGACCGCCCGCTGGCAAGGAGCACCGCATGCCCGAGCAGTATTTTGAAGATGTCCTGGAGGGGTCCCGCATTGTGGCGGCGCAGTGTGCAAAAGACATTATCTTCGAATGAATACATTCGTGTTATCTTTGCCTTGTATGATGAAACGAGATCGTTATGCAATATAATGCTTGTTATTATTTATTTAAAATTTTACCTCCTGTGTGGCCGTTTTTATTAAATTTGAGAGTTGGCCAGTCGTCGGCTTCAGCCCCCACGTAGGTAGTACGGGGCTGTTCGGGATGGAATCTAATCACTCTTGATCAAAAAATTTGGTCCTTTAAGGAGGTGTTTAGCGCAACGAACCAGGCAATCGGACAATGTGGCTTTGTCACCCTCACTTAGCCATAGGAGTTTGACAATAAAAATGTAGGCGCAGCCCCTAGTTAGCATTTAATCTGGACTAGGGTGCTGTAAACACCTGATCGGACTGAGACCGATCTGTTGCATAATGCGGAAAAAATCGCAAAAGATTTGTAACCTCGGAACAGCTGACCGGCTCACACCGCATCATGACAGTCAGTTTTTAGCTTTCTCTACTGAGGTGCTCATCTAGATAAACTAGGACACAATCATAGTAGTTCTCCTTTTACTACCCTAGCCGATAGAGTGAAACGTAAGGTAGTAAGCATAGGAGCCGGGCAACCCAACTATTGACCAAAGACATGATTCGGAGCCAATGCATATAATGCTGGAATTCAGGGCGCCGAACTGTACTGTAAGAGTGTTCGGACTTTGTTGCCATAGAATGGAGCATAATGAAGCCCCTGGCCAATTTTAAGACGTACTAAGGTGTACGGGTGCAAAAGATAGCGAAAGAATGAAGTAGCAAGCCAATGCCACGTAAGTTGGGCCTCACACTGTTTTCATTATAATTAGATTAATACGTCAAAGCGTATTTGTACAAATGGTGTGATAAGCACCCGGGCTATTTGACATGCCAAGATCAAGGGGGGAGCTTGCGTGTGGGTCCTGAAAACAGGTAGAATGACCATCGAGGACGACATCCAGAAATACCCCCCACGCGTCTGTGCTACTTGCCGCCTTGGTGTATCCGTCCTTCGAAAGGATCGCTGAGCAGGCCGCCGCGAGGGGCCTCTGGAAAAGAAACCTGAAAAGGATAAAAAAGAAAAGTGAAAGTATGTGTGTCCGGGGAAGGTCGAAGCCGTATTGCGGATCACAGTATGGTTAGGCCTCCGTCTCTGCCCATGGTATTTTGAGTGCGTAGTTATGTGCGTAGTACGTATGCCGCCATTTGGTCAGGACTGAGATTGAGGCCGAATTGCTAGTCTGACTCCTGATGAGCCAGACTGCCAAGCTGCAGAGTAGTTCATACTCGTTTGACAGTGTCCAGGAGCTTGGCCGCTGAATTAAAATTCTGCCTTAAAAGGCCGCTCTGTACTTCCGCTGCCAGGGCCGCGGTGTGTTCTTCAGTACGGAGGGAATGCTCCGTGTTTCCATTGACTGTTATGACCCCGCGTGGTCCGGGCATCTTGAGCTTGAGATAAGCATAGTGTGGAACCACATTAAATCGAGCGAATGCGGTTCGTCCGAGCAGTGTGTGATAGCCACTGCGGAAGGGTACGATATCGAAGATCAACTATTCACTTCTTGTCCGGGGACCCGAAGACAACTTCCAGTGTGATTGAGCCCGTACAACGGGCCTCTACACCTGGTATGACTCCTTTAAAGGTAGTTTTGGTGGGCTTGATCCTTGATGGATCGATGCCCATTTTGCGCATTGTATCCTGATAGAGCAGGTTGAGGCTGCTGCCACCGTCCATGAGGACTCGCGTCAGGTGGAATCCATCAATTATTGGGTCGAGGACCAGTGCGGCTGAACCGCCATGACGGATACTGGTCGGATGATCCATGCAATCGAAGGTGATCGGGCATGACGACCATGGATTAAATTTTGGGCCGACTGGCTCTATCGCATAGACGTCCCTGAGCGCGCGCTTGCGCTCCCTCTTGGGGATATGGGTAGTGTATATCATGTTCACCGTTTTGACCTGAGGGGGAAATTTCTTCTGCCCCCCTGTGTTCGGTGGATGGGGCTCCTCTCATCGTCCTCGCTTTGCGACCCCTTCTCCTTGTTCTCGGCATTTATCTTGCCGGCCTGTTTAAAAACCCAAGAAATCCTGTTGGTGTGATTGCCTGGTTTATCGGGGGTGCCGTGTATCTAGCATGGACGATCGAGTATGCAGTCCAAGCTGGATGAGCCCGAATTGTTCCTTTTGAATGGCTTCTTCCGCTGGCTGGACTTGGAGCCACTGAATCCAGCGTTGACTGCCCTATCATCGGTATTATCACCGTTGCTTCGACGCTTGTGTCTATTGTGTCGGGGCTTGCCGTTGCTATTTCTGGCTTTCGAAGTGTCAGGTTCGCTTGCATTGTTATTGCTACGGGCTAGCCAGCTAACTTCGTCCGCGCAAAAGCGGGTCGTAAGCGCTGTGAGGGCTGCCATGGACTTCGGCTTTTCTTGGCTGAGGTGTCGGGCGAGCCATTCGTCCCGGATGCTATGTTTAAAGGCCACTAGGGCTTCGGCATCCGGATAGTCGACGATCTGGTTCTTTTTGGTTAAGAACCTAGTCCAGAATTTCCTAGCCGACTCTCCGGGCTATTGAATAATGTGACTTAAGTCGTCCGCATCCGGAGGTCAGACATATGTGCCTTGGAAGTTGTCGAGGAAGGCTTCTTCCAAGTCCTCCCAACTGCCAACGGAGTTTTCGGGCAGACTGTTCAACCAGTGCCGAGCCGGTCCTTTGATTTTTAGTGGTAGGTATTTGATGGCATGGAGATCATCACCGCGGGCCATATGAATATTGAGAAGAAAATCCTCGATCCATACCGCGGGGTCTGTTGTCCCGTCATATGATTCGATGTTTACGGGTTTAAACCCTTCTGGGAATTCGTGCTCCATTAACTCTTTAGTGAAGCAAAGGTGGTGTGCGGCACCTCTGTATCAGGCCACGTCGCGACATAGGTCGGATGGAGTCCGTCTGCGGTTCTCGGCCCGGGCGTGATTATGATTGTTGCGTCCGGCTAGGTAGCCGTTGTCGCGTGTCGGGGCACGCCCCCGCGATCCATAGATCGATCTGTTCTGACCTGCTCTACTGTCCAAGTCCTGCCGCAGGTCATATGTATGTCCGCGAGCTGTTTTATCTCTGCCTTTTGTTACGACCGGTTTTCCAATAAAAATATTTATTGAGAAAACGATCCCTTTTACGGACCAGTAGAGAAGAATTCCTTCTCACGGGTAGACAATATCTTGATCACAGAAGAAAATACCAGGAGTACTGAACATAATACAAGGTTGAGCGGAGACGGCTCAACAATTTATTACAAGCACGCCGATAAAACATAACGGCGAATAGGGTGGCATAACTACTAACTCACGATAGAAGTGGTGGAGGAAAAATCACAGCGAAGTGGGTGACATGACTCCTGAATCTAACAGCTCTTCGAGCGTCAGAGTGAGGCTCGAGGAGACTTATTGTGGGTGGCGGAAGCGTATATAACACAAGTGACCAATATCCAGGATCGCACGGGACTGACTGGGATTCCTCTAGGCGTCGGACTCACTATCAAACTCTTCATCCATAAGATCGCCTTCGTCAACATCTGGCCAAATCAACAAGCCAGGTGAGTTTATGAAAGTACTCGCAAGACAGTATGGACATAAGATATAACAAATGTAAACATGATGCATATGAACAGATTAACAAAGCGCACTCAGACAATGGGATAATAACGCAAGGGAAATAAAAGAGAAGTCGGGCGGTAGTCCTCCCGAAATCCCAAAGTAATACTGAGGGCCAATCGAGTGTCTGAAAGACTCCTCGGAAGGGTAAATATAAGATAACAATGCCGCAGTCGGGCGTCAAGGCGACACCACATAAAGGGCTTATATTGAAATGTAAATGACAGTGCGTGCCACAGTCGGACGTCTGAGCGACATCACATAAAGGGCTTATATTGAAAGAATAAATAACAGTGCATGCCACATTCGGACGTCTGAAGCGACATCGCATAAAGGGCTTATATTGAAAGAATAAATAATAGTGCATGCCACAGTCGGACGTCTGAAGCGACATCACATAAAGGGCTTGTATTGAAATTAAATGACAAGCGCGCCACAGTCGGACGTCGGAGCGACATCACATAAAGGGCTTATATTTCACAACTTGATATTCCAGTAGCTTATGAGTTCATTCCATTTCAAGGGAATCATCAAGTATGAGATAAACAACAGGGTTAGTCCATCCACAGGAATAACAATTCAAACGGGTATACCACTCAAGCTTGTTCACCGGGGATTTACCACGAGGACTGACATAGATATGGATATACTGGCCATGGTCCTTGACCATAGACACGATGACTCGGAAGGATTTGACTCTGCAGAGTTTGTACTTTAACCACAGCCAACGGATTTCAGTGGTCACGGGGACTAGTTCCGTTTACGGTGTTTTAGGAGAAACACATCTAACCAGTACACACCCATTCAACATTCCGAAGCCAGGAATCACCCCGGCAACATTCAAGAAAAACCTTGAGACGGGGAGGCTACAACCTCGCGTAGCATGGGATCAAATTTATATACGCGCGCTCTAAGGGGTGCCCCCCTCTCGGTCCCAACCGGAAACACCCATGCCCCCTGACCGGATGACTGGCTTTAATCCAGGGCCATGGAACCCTCATCCCGGCCCCTCTATTTGGTGTGTACACGGAAAGAGGTTAACAACTTACTAAACCGTATTCTTGGCAGAAAACATGTGGCAGCACAGAAGGGGAAGAACGACAACGTGACTCAGTCCATGTTAACGTTGGAGTTTAACGGATGTCGTCAGGCTGGCATGCTACAACAATACCACCTTACTGCCTTTCATGTCACCACATGACTAGGCCATCTCTCATCAGAGATCACAGTAACTTCGGAACACACGGGTAGTTGCCTTACATGCAACGAGGTACTCACTGATGCTCATATGCCATGCACAACCATTCAAGCAAACATGCAAAACACCTATCATATCAAAGGTTCAAACATGCTTGCCTGGTTCGGAGAAGTCGGAGTCTAACTCGGCGAAGTTCGCGGCTCCGTCACCTCTTCTGGAACCTACGGCATAGCGAAAACGTACACTAACGTGAACATCGACGCGTGTATAAAAATTGTTCTAAATTTTTTCCAAATAAATACTATAAAAAACTAGACACAAATACAAGACTGACAGAAAAAGAATCACTCGGCGAGGAGCTCGCCGGCGCCCGAAGGCTGCAGTGGTCGCCGGTGTCAAACCTCGGCGAGGCAGGGAGATCGGAGGGTACCAAGAGGTTCAGTGTGTTCTTCCGCGTCGGTGGGTGGTGGACTTGACCGTCGGAGAGCAGCACGTCGACGGCGACACTTTCTCCGGCGGACGGTGGCTCGGGCGATGGTGGAGAACTCCGGTGGGTGCTGCAAACTCCAAATTGAAGCGCGGGTCAGCAGAGTGGATGCACTAGAAGGCTACTGGCAAGAGCTGAGGGGTAGAGGTGCACGCACGGGAGCGAATTGAGCTGGGTCCCGTGGCGGGGCGAGGCGGCCGGAGTTGGGGAAGAAGGCTCCCTCGGGGCTCTTCCAGTGGCTTGGCGAGGTATTGGAGGTGTGTAGAGGTGGTGTGGGTTCGAGTTCGAGCTCGGGGCCTCTATTTATAGGCGATCCGAGGGGGTGGCCGTGAACGGGAAATCTCCAGCGAGCGATTACGACGAGGCAGTGGTTGGGCAGTGGGTTTAGGTGGCCAGGCAGCATCAGGGAGGTTCACTGGTGCCGTTCCACTGCTAACCTTGGTCGGGCTTGGCGTAATTGCGTCGGTCCTCGACGGGGTCGCCGTACGGGCAAGGCAGCGGCAGAGAGCGTGCTCCGCGCCTAGCAGTTCACGACGAAGGGTGGCAGCGTGCACGGGGGAGTGGATGGCCACGCGGCGGCCTCGGGTGGCTTGGGCGGCGCTGGGCGGCGCCGTCCACGCTACGCCTCTCTCTGGCAGCCGCAAAGCCGCTGCTGCCGTCGCTCACGGGTGGCGCACCTCCTCCTGCTCGTCGCCGACGTCCGCAAGCCTCCAGGAGATCGTGCGGCGCAGGGATAAGAAGGAGGGGACAGAGAGCAAGGCGCCGCCGCGGCACTGGCGAGATCGACGTCGGGCTCTGAAGAAAACGACAATAGTTCACTGAAACTGTTTATCTGAATTTACTGAACATGACAGCAACAGTGTCCAGCAGGTGTTCGACGAAATAATTTGGCATGGAGATATTTTTTTCTGGAGCTGGGACTTGGTGAGGTGACCTCTTAATGCACCCAGAGGCTGCCTGAATTTTCTCAGATTTTTAGGAGAAGAATTCAAATGAATTTCATCAAATTTGGCAAATAAGGTCCAAACTTGCAGCAAGTACAATTTGAAATATTTGAACTGGAGACCAGTGGATCTTCATGGATCCTGGTTGAGGGCTCAAAGGACTAGCTAGGGAAATTGGTTTGGAGGCAAAACTCAAAGTAGAAAGGGTAGCTCCTTTGTAAATCTCCAAGAGATAGAATAGAAGGCAGAAATCATTTGTGATAAGAAATAAAAGGAAAAGAAATTATGGGGAGGTTCAAACTGCTGGATTTGAAGTATATCATGATCCAAAGATGGGGAAAGGCTTTTGGGAGGGGATTTCCACTCATGTGATGGCAAGAGGGATTTTTGAAAAGGGGGGAAGATCACTCAAAATGCCATAGGGCTATTTAAAAGATTTTTCAAAAGAAATTTTCCCAAGTGAAAGGCATTTGGTTTTGAGTCCAAATAATAAGGAAAAACCTCCATTACCAAAATCAAGTCTTGGGTGAATCCAAAACAAAACACTTGCCATAAAAAAATATTTTGAGAGGGAGAGTTCTTCAGAAGAAAAATTTAAATAACCTCCCTCAATTTTAAATAAAAGTTTGAAAAAGCCAAATAAAATTTTGGGTGTCACAACACCTACCCCCTTAGGAAAAATCTCGTCCTCGAGATTTCAGCTGATCCTCAAATAGATATGGGTACTCTGCCTGAAGAAAATCTTCTCATTCCCAGGTAGCTTCATCCTCGGTGTGATTGCTCCACTGGACCTTGATGAATTTTGTTGTTTTCTGACGGGTCCTCCTTTCAGACTCTTCCAAAATCTTTACTGGCCGCTCTCTGTAGGTGAGGTCTGGTTGCACATCAATGCTCTCATGAGATACATGCTTCTCCGGGTTACTCACACATTTTCTCAATTGTGAGACGTGGAACACGTCATCGATGTCTGACAGCTCCTTGGGTAGGTCTAGTTTGTAGGCCACTGTGCCTCTCCGTGCAACTATACAAAATGGTCCAATAAATCTTGGGGCTAGCTTCCCCATAATTTTGAACCGTTGTAGGCCCCTCATAGGAGACACTCGGAGGTATACGTAATCACCGGGTTCATAGCTGACCTCATGATGTTTTTGATCGTAATAGCTCTTCTGTCGGCTTTGAGCTGTCTTGAGTCTGTCCCTGATCTGTTTAACTTTCTCCTCGGCCTCCTGGAGCATGTCTGGGCCGAAGATACGACTGTCACCTGTCTCTGACCAATTTAGTGGGGTACGACACCTCCGTCCGTACAACGCTTCAAAGGGTGCCATTTGTAAGTTGGCTTGGTAACTGTTGTTGTAAGCAAACTCGGCATATGGCAAACTTTCTTCCCAACTGGATCCATAGGTGAGCACACAGGCTCTCAGCTATGCCTCTAGGATTTGGTTCACGCGTTCCGTTTGTCCATCAGTCTGAGGGTGGTATGCTGTACTGAATGCTAGCTGAGTGCCCAGAGCTTGTTGTAAGTGATCCCAGAATTTAGAGACAAATTGAGTGCCTCGGTCGGATATTATAGTCCTTGGGACTCCATGCAGACAAACTATACGGGAGAGATAAAGCTTGGCTAGCCTTTGTGTGGAGTAGGTCGTCTTTACGGGAATGAAATGTGCTACCTTGGTTAGCCTATCTGCGATGACCCATATGGCGTCATTTCCGCGCTGCGATCGAGGTAGTCCAACGATGAAGTCCATTCCAATTTCATCCCATTTCCACTCCGGTATCCTATTTGGTTGTAGTAGCCCTGCTGGATTTTGATGTTCGGCTTTTATGCGTTGACAAGAATCGCAACAAGCAATGAATGCGGCTATATCTCTTTTCATACCGTGCCACCAAAATCTTTCCTGAATGTCTTTGTACATTTTGGTTCCTCCATGGTGGATCGAGTATGGAGCGGTGTGGCTCTCGGTTAGGATTTGTTGCTTGAGTTCCTCAATGTTTGGTACGCAAAGTCTGTCCCCGTACCATAATATTCCTTCCTTGTCTGTGACGAACTCTGAAGCCTTGCCAAGGTTCATTTTTCTCTTTATACCTTCGATGCTGGGATGTCCCTGCTGAGCCTTCTTAATTTGTTCCATTAGGGTGGGTTGTATCTCCAGATTTGATACGGTGCCCTCCGAGACTAACACCATGTTGAGTCTAGCGAACTCCTGCTGAAACTCAGGCCTCAAGTTTTGTGGACTGTCGTTGCCCGGGCTGGGGTTCCGACTAAGAGCATCTGCCACTACATTTGCTTTCCCTGGATGGTAGTGAATGCCGACATCATAGTCTTTAACCAACTCCAACCAACGTCGTTGGCGTAAATTTAGCTCTGGTTGGGTGAAAATATATTTAAGGCTCTTATGGTCCGTATATATTTCACAACGATTTCCCAACAGAAAGTGCCTCCACTCCTTGAGTGCATGGATGACTGCTGCTAGCTCCAAGTCATGAGTTGGATAATTTTCCTCATGCTTCCGTAGTTGCCTGGAAGCATACGCGACAACTTTGCCATCCTGCATTAGTACACATCCGAGGCCCTTCCGAGATGCGTCACAATATACTTCAAAACTCTTGTGTATGTCGGGCACCGTTAAGACCGGTGCGGTTGTTAGTTTCTTCTTGAGTTCTTGGAAGCTTTTCTCGCATGCTTCCGTCCATACAAATTTCTTGTCTTTCTTGAGCAACTGTGTCATTGGTTTTGCCACAGTGGAGAATCCTTCAATAAATCTTCTGTAATATCCGGCCATTCCCAGGAAACTCCGCACATCTGTCATGTTGGCTGGTGGTTTCCAGTGAAATATGGCTTTGACCTTTTCTGGGTCTACGGCCACGCCTTCTTGGGTTAATATATGGCCTAGGAAACCAACTTGCCTTAGCCAAAATTCACACTTGCTAAATTTGGCGTACAATTTATGTTTCCTTAATTCTCCCAAAAATTTTTTGAGATGCTCAGCATGCTCTTCTGGTGTCCTTGAATATACCAGAATATCGTCAATGAAAACCACAACAAATTTGTCCATGAATTTCATAAACACTTTGTTCATGAGGTGGACGAAATATGCGGGGGCGTTCGTCAGTCCAAACGGCATTACTGTGAACTCATATAATCCGTATCTGGAGGTGAATGCTGTCTTAGGGATATCTTCTATCCGTACTTTTAATTGATGATATCCCGATCTTAAATCAATTTTTGAGAACACCTTGGCTTGTGCGAGCTGGTCAAACAAATCATTTATCCGTGGCATCGGATATTTGTTTTTGATGGTGACCATATTGAGAGCTCGATAGTCTATACACAATCTCAGTGTCCCATCCTTTTTCTTGGCGAATAATACTGGCGAACCCCATGGTGAGGAGCTGGCTCTAATAAATCCTTTGTCCAGTAATTCCTTTATCTGCTTCTTCAATTCTACCAATTCTGAGGGTGCCATTCTATAAGGTTTCTTATAGATGGGAGCGGTGCCAGGTGCTAGTTCAATGCTGAACTCTATCTCTCGGTCTGGTGGCATGCCTGGTAGTTCTTCAGGAAATACGTCTGGGAACTCGCACACCACTAGAACTTTTCTCAATTCTGAAATGTCCACTTTGTTCAGCTTTGGTTGCCGTGACCGTGGTCTTTCTTGAGCTGTAACCTTTATTGTCTTGCCGTGATGATGAGTGAGAATCACAGTCCGATTGAAACAGTCAATAAATCCTTTGTTGGTGGTCAACCAGTCCATCCCTAGGATGACATCCAATCCTTTATTTTCCAACACGATGAGATTAGCTTGAAACTTTAGTCCTCGAACTCAATAATCACTCCTTGGCAGTAGCTCTGAGCGATCTGCTTATTTCCGGGGGACTTGATGATCATAGATTTTTCCAAGGGAAGTATCGGAAAACCATGTTGCAAAACAATACTCTTCGAAACGAATGAGTGAGAAGCTCCAGAATCAAACAAAACCGTGGCAGGTACTGTGTTGACAGGGAACGTACCGAGCACGATGTCTGGGGCACTCTGGTCTTCTTCCCTGGTCACATGGTTCAGGTGACCCTTCCTGTGATTGTTGTTGGGGTTGAAATTGTTGCGCTTGGGAGCTGGATTGTTTCCACCATTGTTCGGCTTGGGGGCCGAGTTCCTTGGTTTTGGGCACAGTTTGGCATAGTGCCCTTCTTCACCACAAGCATAGCAAGTGACCCCTGGACGGTACGTGAAGTCCTTGTCCCTGGAATGAAACTGTCTGGTTGGCCTTAGATCAGTAGTCGTGGATTTCCTTGCTTCAGTCCTCTGAACATCAGTCTTGCTTCGGTTGTTGCGAGCAAGAGTCGTCTTGTCCCTCTTTCGCTTACGAATATCTTCTAGACTGCGGCGCTCATTCTCCAAGGTAATGGCCTTGTCAACCAGAGTTTTAAAATCCGGGAAAGTGTGTACGACCAGTTGGCATCTTAACGCCGGTGCCAGGCCGTCCAAGAATTTCTCCATCCTCTTGTTCTCAGTCATATGCTCGTCGTAGGCATAACGAGATAGCTGGGTAAACTGACCGTTGTATTCTGTCACTGACATGCCTCTTTGCTTGAGGTCATCAAATTCTCTTTTCTTGATTTTTATGATGCTCCTGGGGATGTGTGCTCCACGAAAGCCTTCCTTAAACTCTTCCCAGGTGATGTTGTGTTCACTGGGATGCATGTGTAGGAAGTTTTCCCACCATGCTGCAGCTGCTCCAGTGAGGTAGTGAGGTGCATAAAGCACCTTCTCATGGTCAGAACATTGAGCAATAATCAACTTTCTTTCGATGTCCCGAAGCCAATCATCGGCTTCAAGCGGTCTATCAGTGTGAGCAAACATTGGAGGGCGGGTCTTCTGCAGTTCAGACAACTTGGAGTGTGGTTGATATGGCTCACGGTGGTTTCCCATATTGATGACGTGATTCAACATCTCTTGGTGTTGCTGTTGGCTTTGTTCGAAAAGGCGGCATACTTGAGATAAGGCTGCTTCGCTGTCCTGTTGACTAGACTGTCCCTGAGTGAAGTTGTTGCTTGTTTGTGTTCCATAAACCTCTTCTGGTTGATTGGGCATGGAACGAGTCCACGGACGAGACATTTTCCACTCTGGGGTATTATTTTGCAAAACTCATGAGAAAAACTGTGTGGCACAAGGAAAATCTTGCAAAGGCAAAAATTTAAAAGACCCCAAGATTTTTCAAGAAAACATAAACGATTTCGCACGGAGAATGACTGCTTAGCACAAAACTTACACGCGATACGCAAACATACGATACAGCACTCAGGATGTGCGTACACATTCCTGACATGTTATTTAGACTAGTACACTCCTTCGGAGTGCAGCGCACACAACTACTACAAACTAACGTACAAATAAAACACATCGTACATGCAGGCACAACGTGCGGCTACTCGGCGCACTCAGTCGGAGATGGTGAAGATGTCTTTCCCCTTGCCGAGGGTAAGACCCAGCAGTGCAGGAGACTCAACCTCCACCTCCTCCCTAGTAGGCTCCAGGCACGTAGCACTGCGCTGAGGTGATGGCGCGGGAGCGACAGGCGGCAGTGCGGGTGCGGCAGGCGGTGCAGCTCTGACTGGAGTAGGAGCGATGACTCGGTCGAACTCCTCAGTGGTAGGCAGACGGCGAGTAGTGGCCAAAATGGCCGGTGCATAAGATGCTGAGGACGAGACGAAAGTCAGCGGCGGTGCCATGTCGAGAAGCTCCTTCCTGCTGGCAGGACCGCCCCGAACTAAGTCCATGCGGGCAGCCACAAGATCGTCCACGAGGTTGTCGAAAGATTCCTCCAGAGCTTTGAGATACTCAACAACCATCTCGATGGCTTCATCTCGCTCTCCCCTATGGCAGGCGAATGCATAGTGACAAGTATATGGCACATGGCATGGGAGGTAGCGGTAGCGACGAGTCTTCATCATAGGAAGAATGTCCCGAAGGCGAGCTATCGCCTCCCGGGCAGCCATCTGCATGGCATGCCTCTCCGTAGGCATGGCCCTTCCCACAAAACGGAAGTGGCGAGACGCAGAACGTCCTCCCTTGAATTGCACCACGGCCTGGTGCATAGACACGTCGTCGCTGAGCTTGTGCTGGTAAAGCGTGAACTCCGGACGAGTCGCTGGCCCGATCGCGAGTTTGGTGATGGAGACGAGGAGTTTGACAAACCCCTCGGGCACATTCGTGAACACCCGAGTCTCGAAGCTGTTGCCAGCCATCTACAAAAGTAGGCAAAAATTCTGAGTAGTCAAATCATAAATTTATGATGACCAACAGAAAATAGCTACATTTGCAAAAATGCTGAAGAAACGCAAAAAAACGCTAATAACCGATTAGCGATCGCACCTAGTGGCTTCCTACAATCAGCCTGGCTCTGATACCAAGCTACGACCGGTTTTCCAATAAAAATATTTATTGTGAAAACGATCCCTTTTACGGACCAGTAGAGAAGAATTCCTTCTCACGGGTAGACAATATCTTCATCACAGAAGAAAATACCAGGAGTACTGAACATAATACAAGGTTGAGCGGAGACGGCTCAACAATTTATTACAAGCACGCCGATAAAACATAACGGCGAATAGGGTGGCATAACTACTAACTCACGATAGAAGTGGTGGAGGAAAAATCACAGCGAAGTGGGTGACATGACTCTTGAATCTAACAGCTCTTCGAGCGTCGGAGTGAGGCTCGAGGAGACTTATTGTGGGTGGCGGAAGCGTATATAACACAAGTGACCAATATCCAGGATCGCACGGGACTGACTGGGATTCCTCTAGGCGTCGGACTCACTATCAAACTCTTCATCCATAAGATCGCCTTCGTCAACATCTGGCCAAATCAACAAGCCAGGTGAGTACTATGAAAGTACTCGCAAGACAGTATGGACATAAGATATAACAAATGTAAACATGATGCATATGAACAGATTAACAAAGCGCACTCAGACAATGGGATAATAACGCAAGGGAAATAAAAGAGAAGTCGGGCGGTAGTCCTCCCGAAATCCCAAAGTAATACTGAGGGCCAATCGAGTGTCTGAAAGACTCCTCGGAAGGGTAAATATAAGATAACAATGCCGCAGTCGGGCGTCAAGGCGACACCACATAAAGGGCTTATATTGAAATGTAAATGACAGTGCGTGCCACAGTCGGACGTCTGAGCGACATCACATAAAGGGCTTATATTGAAAGAATAAATAACAGTGCATGCCACAGTCGGACGTCTGAAGCGACATCACATAAAGGGCTTATATTGAAAGAATAAATAATAGTGCATGCCACAGTCGGACGTCTAAAGCGACATCACATAAAGGGCTTGTATTGAAAGTAAATGACAAGAGCGCCACAGTCGGACGTCGGAGCGACATCACATAAAGGGCTTATATTTCACAACTTAATAATTCCAGTAGCTTATGAGTTCATTTAATTTCAAGGGAATCATCAAGTACGAGATAAACAATAGGGTTAGTCCATCCACAGGAATAACAATTCAAACGAGTATACCACTCAAGCTTGTTCACCGGGGATTTACCACGAGGACTGACATAGATATGGATATACTGGCCATGGTCCTTGACCATAGACACGATGACTCGGAAGGATTTTACTCTGCAGAGTTTGTACTTTAACCACAGCCAACGGATTTCAGTGGTCACGGGGACTAGTTCTGTTTACGGTGTTTTAGGAGAAACACATCTAACCAGTACACACCCATTCAACATTCAGAAGCCAGGAATCACCCTCGGCAACGTTCAAGAAAAACCTTGAGATGGGGAGGCTACAACCTCGCGTAGCATGGGATCAAATTTATATACGCGCGCTCTAAGGGGTGCCCCCCTCTCGGTCCCAACCGGAAACACCCATGCCCCCTGACCGGATGACTGGCTTTAATCCAGGGCCATGGAACCCTCATCCCAGCCCCTCTATTTGGTGTGTACACGGAAAGAGGTTAACAACTTACTAAACCGTATTCTTGGCAGAAAACATGTGGCAGCACGGAAGGGGAAGAACGACAACGTGACTCAGTCCACGTTAACGTTGGAGTTTAACGGATGTCGTCAGGCTGGCATGCTACAACAATACCACCTTACTGCCTTTCATGTCACCACATGACTAGGCCATCTCTCATCAGAGATCACAGTAACTTCGGAACACACGGGTAGTTGCCTTACATGCAACGAGGTACTCACCGATGCTCATATGCCATGCACAACCATTCAAGCAAACATGCAAAACACCTATCATATCAAAGGTTCAAACATGCTTGCCTGGTTCGGAGAAGTCGGAGTCTAACTCGGCGAAGTTTGCGGCTCCGTCACCTCTTCCGGAACCTACGGCATAGCGAAAATGTACACTAACGTGAACATCGACGCGTGCATAAAAATTGTTCTAATTTTTTTCCAAATAAATACTATTAAAACCTAGACAAAAATATAAGACTGACAGAAAAAGAATCACTCAAAAATCATCTTTTATTAAAAAGTTATAAGGGTTTCAGTCTAGGGACTAATCTGTGATGAAATAGAAAAGATCCAGGGACTTAACTGAGAAAACAGAAAACGGTTCGGAAAGAAATGCGCCAGCCCAAAGAGAAAACGTATTTGCCCGAAGGCTCCAACAGAAAACGGTTCGAGGAGGAAAATAAGAGAGGCTGACGGGGGGGGGGGGGTCCACACGTCAGGTTTGAAAACGGTCAACGGAGCTCGCCGGCGCCCGAAGGCTGCGGTGGTCGCCGGCGTCGAACCACGGCGAGGCAGGGAGATCGGAGGGTACCAAGAGGTTCAGTGTGTTCTTCCGCGTCGGTGGGTGGTGGACTTGGCCGTCGGAGAGCACCACGTCGACGGCGACACTTTCTCCGGCGGACGGTGGCTCGGGCGATGGTGGAGAACTCCGGTGGGTGCTGCAAACTCCAAATTGAAGCGCAGGTCAGCAGAGTGGATGCACTAGAAGGCTACTGGCAAGAGTTGACGGGTAGAGGTGCACGCACGGGAGCGAATCGAGCTGGGTCCCGTGGCGGGGCGAGGCAGCCGGAGTTGGGGAAGAAGGCTCCCTCGGGGCTCTTCCAGTGGCTTGGCGGGGTATTGGAGGTGTGTAGAGGTGGTGTGGGTTCGAGTTCGAGCTCGGGGCCTCTATTTATAGGCGATCCGAGGGGGTGGCCGTGAACGGGAAATCTCCGGCGAGCGATTACGGCGAGGCAGTGGTTGGGCAGTGGGTTTAGGTGGCCAGGCAGCATCAGGGAGGTTCACTGGTGCCGTTCCACTGCTAACCTTGGTCGGGCTTGGCGTAATTGCGCCGGTCCTCGACGGGGTGACCGTACGGGCACGGCGGCGGCAGAGAGCACGCTCCGCGCCTAGCAGTTCACGACGAAGGGTGGCAGCATGCACGGGGGAGTGGATGGCCACGCGGCGGCCTCGGGTGGCTTGGGCGGCGCTGGGCGGGGCCGTCCACGCTACGCCTCTCTCTGGCAGCCGCAAAGCCGCCGCTGCCGTCGCTCATGGGTGGCGCACCTCCTCCTGCTCGTCGCCGACGTCCGCAAGCCTCCAGGAGATCATGCGGCGCAGGGATAAGAAGGAGGGGACAGAGAGCAAGGCGCTGCCGCGGCACAGGCGAGATCGACGTCGGGCTCTGAAGAAAACGACAGCAGTTCACTGAAACTGTTTATCTGAATTTACTGAACATGACAGCAACAGTGTCCAGCAGGTGTTCGACGAAATGATTTGGCATGGAGAAATTTTTTTCTGGAGCTAGGACTTGGTGAGGTGACCTCTCAATGCACCCAGAGGCTGCCTGAATTTTCTCAGATTTTTAGGAGAAGAATTCAAATGAATTTCATCAAATTTGGCAAATAAGGTCCAAACTTGCAGCAAGTACAATTTGAAATATTTGAACTGGAGACCAGTGGATCTTCATGGATCCTGGTTGAGGGCTCAAAGGACTAGCTAGGGAAATTGGTTTGGAGGCAAAACTCAAAGTAGAAAGGGTAGCTCCTTTGTAAATCTCCAAGAGCTAGAATAGAAGGCAGAAATCATTTGTGATAAGAAATAAAAGGAAAATAAATTATGTGGAGGTTCAAACTGCTGGATTTGAAGTATATCATGATCCAAAGATGGGGAAAGGCTTATGGGAGGGGATTTCCACTCATGTCATGGCAAGAGGGATTTTTGAAAAGGGGGGAAGATCACTCAAAATGCCATAGGGCTATTTAAAAGATTTTTCAAAAGAAATTTTCCCAAGTGAAAGGCATTTGGTTTTGAGTCCAAATAAGAAGGAAAAACCGCCAAGACCAAAATCAAGTCTTGGCTGAATCCAAAACAAAACACTTGCCATAAAAAAATATTTTGAGAGGGAGAGTTCTTTAGAAGAAAAATTTAAATAACCACCCTCAATTTTAAATAAAAGTTTGAAAAAGCCAAATAAAATTTTGGGTGTCACACCTTTATGGTGAGGTAGTACGGGCTGGTGTTTGGCTTGAGTTGCCGCTTTGTCCTGGCCAGGTGGTGGTCGGTCAGCCGCATTGCGCGATGATGGTACGGGCTCCAGCGCCTCGTCATCGAACTGAGGTAGCAATTTGCGCTTTGGTTAGCTTTTGGCTGGGTGCTCGAGGCCGTATTCCTCGGCTGCCAGGAAATTAGTCCATCCATCGTTGAGCAGATCTTGATTAGCTTGAAGATGCTGCTGCTTCTTTTTCAGGCTCCTTGCAGTGGCTATTAGCCGGCGCTTAAAGCGCTCCTGCTCGAGAGGTTCCTCTAGCACGATGAAATCCTCGTTGCCGAGGCTCACCTCATCCTCGGAGAGCGGAAGATAATTACTGTTCTCCGAGTCTTCGTTTATGGCCTATTCATTAGGGCTAACTTGCCCGTCTTCCCGTTCGTCCTGTTCGGAAGTTGGCTCAACGGGGTCTTCATTGTCTCCGGCATCGTCTGGAGTATTGTTTTCTTCTGTGCCGGTATTGCTATCTTTTTCCACGGCATGACTTGGAGCGGCGCCGCTCACATCGGTGCTTTGGCTGTATCTCAGGAGGTTTATCCTCGACTAGGCCTTCCTTGTTGTCGCCGCTATTCTCTTTGGGTGTATCCACCATGTATACGTCATACGAGGAAGTGGCCGTGCAGCGTCCGATAAACGGTGGGTTTTGGGCATCCTCCTCTCCGGCGTCGTCTTCCATACCGTCGATGTCTTCGGAGCCGTAATCGAGCATGTCAGTCAAGTCCTCGACAGTGGCTATGCAGAGGGACGTGGGTGGGAAGCGAAATTCCCTGTCATCAACCCCTAGTTCGAACCGGATATAGTTCGGCTGTGAGTCCCCTGCTAAGGAGAGGGTGTTTAATGAGTTCAGCACATCACCTAAAGGTGAGTGCCCGAAGATGTCCGAGGCGCTGAATTTGATGACCGACGCCTGATCAGGCTCGACGGACGCAGGCGCGCGTGGTTCGGAACCTGTGGCCGGAGACGAATCCGAGGTTCTGGTGACGCAGGTCATGCTCGAGGTTGGGTCTGTGTGCGGCTCCAGCACCGCTGAGTCCGCGGCTCCCGTGACGGGGTTGAGCTTCCCGTCCTCGGATGGCGCAATCTGCACCGGATCTAGGGCCGGAGCACTTACAGGTGCTATCTCCTGGGTATGGTCCGATGACAGATTTAGGTCATGCTCATCGCGGTGGCAGGGAGCGGCTGCCATGGGCTCGACTCCATCGAAGATCAAGTCTCCGCGGGTATCAGCAACGTAGTTCAAGCTTCCAAACCTGACTTGATGGCCAGGGGCGTAGCTGTCGATCTGCTCTAGATGGCCAAGCGAGTTGGCCCGCAGTGCGAAGCCACCGAATACGAAGATCTGTCCGGGGAGAAAAACTTCCCCCTGGATAGCATTGTTGTAGATGATTGACGGGGCCATCAAACCTCTTGAAGACGACGCAGCGGAACTCTCAATGAAAGCACCAATGTCGGTGTCAAAACCAGCGGATCTCAGGTAGGGGGTCCTGAAGTGTGCGTCTAAGGTCGATGGTAACATGAGACAAGGGACACGATGTTTACCCAGGTTCGGGCCCTCTCTATGTAGGTAATACCCTACTTCCCGCTTGATTGATCTTGATGAATATGAGTATTACAAGAGTTGATCTACCGCGAGATCATAATGGCTAAAACCCTAGAAGTCTAGCCTGTATGATTATGATTGTCCCTATGGACTAAACCCTCCGGTTTATATAGACACCAGAGGGGACTAGGGTTGTACAAAGTCGGTTACAGAGAAAGGAATCTTCATATCCGAATGCCAAGCTTGCCATCCACGCCAAGGAGAGTCCCATCCGGACACGGGTGAGAGTCTTTGGTCTTGTATCTTCACAGCCCATCAGTCCGACCCACGTCGAACAGGCCGGACGTCCGAGGAACCCTTAATCCAGGACTCCCTCAATGACCTCCGTCCTCCCGTCCTGCTGGTCTTGGTCTCGTTGCACCGATATGGAAACCTTTGCCTGATGCCTCAGGACTCCTCGCCTGCGCTTGCCCCTTTAGCACCAAAGAGGCAACGGGTACTCTACGCCCGCTGGCGCCCGCCTAGCCTTGGTCGTCACGGCTCGCGTCACAGGAACCTCACGAGGTGCCCCTTGCCTTGATCTCTCCGCTCCTCGCGAGCCAGCCTAGTGAGGCCGCCCCTGAGGAGGTCTTGTGTCGTCCGCCTCGCGAGGCTCTACCCCTCGCGAGGGTCTTGAGTGTTTGCTGGTGAAGATGGGCCGTACTAGGCCGCTAGAGGAGCCATGCCGTGGGCCCCAGGCAGGCAAGTCTAGGGACCCCCATTCCCAGAACGCCGACAAGTACCATGAAGGCTTGTTCCTGTGTGGTACCCCAAACAAAAGACACATCCTTCTTTGTAAGATCATTGAGAGGTGCAACAATGGTGCTGTCTCTCACAACACGCCTATGGAAACCAGCGAGTCCAAGAAAACTCCTTACTTGTGTGACCATGTTGGGCTGCGGCCAACTCTCAATAGCTTAAATCTTGGCTTTATCAACTCCAATTCCCTGCAAAGTAACAACATAGCCAAGAAAAGATACTCGGTCGGTGCAAAAGTTGCACTTCCCAAGGTTACTAAACAAACGCGCATCACGAAGAGCAATAAAAATAGCACGTAAATGTTCCAAGTGTTCCTCCAAAGGTATGCTATAAATCAGTATATCATCAAAATAAACAACCACAAATCGTCCAATGAAAGCACGTAAAACTTCGTTCATTAATCTCATGAAAGTACTAGGTGCACTAGTTAACCCAAAAGGCATGACTAACCAGCCATACAATCGAAACTTAGTTTTAAATGCTGTTTTTCATTCATCTCCCAATTTCATATGAATTTGATGGTATCCACTACGCAAATCAACTTTGGAGAATACTGTAGAGCCACTCAATTCATCAAGCATATCATCTAGCCTAGGAATAGGATGACGGTAACGAATAGTAATATTATTAATGCCTCTAGAATCAACACACATACGCAATGTACCATCCTTTTTTGGCACTAGTATAATAGGAACAACACAAGGACTAAGAGATTCACGTATATAACCTTTGTCAACCAGCTCCTGTACTTGACGCATAATCTCCTTCGTCTCCTCTGGATTGGTACGGTATGGTGCACGGTTTGGCAGCGAAGCACCGGGAATTAAGTCAATCTGATGCCCAATCCCTCGAATAGGTGGTAATCTTGGCGGCACGTCTTGTGGAAAGACGTCAGCGAACTCCTGCAAAATGTTAGTGACAGCATGAGGCAAAGAGGAAGGCACGTCCTCGAATGAAAATAATGCATCTTTGCACACAAAAGCATAGCAAACAGAGTTGCTGAAATCTAGATCATTAATATCAGATTTGGTGGCAAGTAAACATCTACTTTTCAATTTAATTTCAGAAGTAACACTAGATGGTTTATTATTAGGCTTCAGTTGTTGCTCAAATTCTTTTGCCACAATCTGATTTTCACTCTTATTTTATTCCTGTTTTGCTTTACTAGATCTATTAATATCATGTTTCAAAATGGAATCACGAGACATAGGAAGCAAAGTAATGTGTTTGTCCTTATGAACAAGAGTATACTGATTGCTTCTACCATGGTGTACATAATTTTTATCGAATTGCCAGGGTCTACCAAGTAATAAGGAACATGCTTGCATGGGTACCACATCACAATCAACATAATCAACATATGTAGCTATACTAAAATGCACATGAACAATCCGTGTTACCTTAACCTTGCCGCTGTTGTTGAACCATTGGATGTAATAAGGATGTGGATGTGGTCTTGTGATGAGAGACAACTTCTCCACCATCTCCATGCTAGCCAAGTTGTTGCAACTCCCTCCATCTATGATTACGCGAACAAAATGTTCCTTCACAATTCCCTTTGTATGGAACAAATTGTGCCTCTGATTTTGCTCAGCTTGTGTGACCTGCACACTCTAAACACGTTGAGCAACTAAACTTTCATACCTGGCAGTGTCTTCAGCAGCCATGTATTGCGTCTCTTGTTCAGAATCATCTCCACCTTGCTCTTCACTCGAAATAAGAGCCAGAATCTCCTCATCATAATCACTAGTGGACTCATACCCACCATCCTAATTAATGATCATGACACGCCGAGATGGGCAGTTGCTCGCATAGTGACCACGACCGGTGCAGCGACGACATATAACATCATGTGTTGGCCCTGTGGATGCCATGGATGAAGAAGAGCTCTGCGTAGGAAGGAAGGCGTACTCCCGGTTGATGGTGGTGGTGCTCATTTGCCTTTATCATGGTTAGAGGTGACAGATGAAGTATGCAATAGTGTAGCCGTACGAGTGGAAGTAGATGATGCATGCAGTGTCCATGATGAAGGTCAATCTGCAGAAAAATTAGTTTGCACCAATGCCTGTCGATCCTGCACTTCACGTTCAGCTTTGCAAGCAAGATGGAATAAACGAGTGATATTGTTATATTAATTATGCTCTAAGATGGTCTGAATATCTCTATTTAACCCACCCATGAAACATGCAAGCATAGCTTCATTATCCTCAACAATACCACATCTAATCATGCCTGTTTGTAATGCCTGATAATATTCTTGTACATAATTTTTTCCTTGTTTTAAACGCTGCAATTTTTGGAGTAATTCACATTGATAATATGGTGGAACCCAACGAGTACGCATAGCAATTTTCAAAGCAGCCCAAGTATTTGGGATATTATCATGATATAATCTACAATGTCCAGACCACCAAAAAGAAGCAAAACTAGTGAATCCACAAACATCAGCAGCAACACGTCTATCCTCAGGACATTGTAGGCATGTGAAACATTGTTCCGTTTCTAACTCCCAAGTAAGATAGACACCAGGAATGTATCTACCCTCAAACGGTGGAATATTCAAAATTTCACTTTAGGAATATGGTCATAATCTCGTACCTGAGGTGGTGGTGCAACCCCACCGTTATGATTATAGGCATGAGGATGACCTGGTGGTGGTGGTGCTCGTGGTTGCATGTAGTTCTTATTTTTATCAATCTCATCCTCATAATAGTCCTCCTCCTCTATAGTAGCAGCAAGAGCTACAGAAGCATCAACAGCAGTAGCAGCGGCACCAGAAGTTTGTCCTGGCTCAAGAGGAACATGCTTCGCTCGTCCTGGTGGATCATGACGTGGATGTGGTTGTTGATGTTGTAGCAATGGTGTAGCAGAGTTAGCAGGTGGTTGTGGTAGACGCGAGAGTACTTCATCGAACTTGCCATCCAACTTGGTGTTAATTTTCTTCTCAATGTCATCAATCCTCTCGAGTGCCTTTCCTAAGCTGGCCATCACGTCTTGCACCTGTTCACCCAACATTTGTTAAAATTTATCATGTAGTTCCTTCTTTTTCATGTTCTCCTAGTCCAGATTTTGCACTTGTGATCCTATCATGGTTAGGAGCAAGATAAACACACAAGAATATGTCCTACAGACTACTAGGAAGTGGTGGTGGTGGTGAGTCACAAATCCGTCAAGCGAATCTCAAATTCTTACCAGTTCTTACCAAGCAGCAGGTGGTGATCGGCAATTGTTGTAGTCAAAACTCTCAAATCTTGGATAGAGCGATTGCCAGGTGGTGTCAAACGCACGATCTAGATGTATGTGGAGCTGGGAAGGCTTATGATATGGAAGCAAAAATGTCAGCAATAATCAATTCAGAGATGCAAAGTTCAATAAACGCTCAACGACAGTACTGTGCTGGTCCTAGGCTAGACCGTGCTAGAGACGCGAGCCTAGAACACTAACAAAATCATGGCGCTACACGTAAACAAAGGAGGGGCACACTCCGAAATTTTTTGGCGCTCTTTTTTTTGCAGAAAAGCACTATAATGGCGAGTGTCTCAAAACTTTTCCCAAGTCTAAATAATAGGATAGGCACGAAATTTTACGACTATTTGTTTCCACTGCCCGGACCAAAATTTGGAAACTGCTAAAAATACTTTCTATAATGGCGACTGTCTCAAAACGCTCGGAAACACCTAAAAATAGGGTAGTCGGGTTTTTTTGACAAGTGCGTTTTTGGAAAATTTTGGGCCTAAACGGAGGGTGCTTTCCGGACTCTTTTTTTTGGGAACCAACCTCTTCTACGGATGGCAAAATATTGATGGAACCCAGAACCTACTCAAACAAGGAAAAACGAATTTAGAAATAGATGAATCAGGAAAGCAAACACAATATGAGATGGGCTCGGATGGGGGGTGGTATATGGATTCAGAGCGGTGGTGGTATATGGACTCAGATCAGTGGTGGTATATGGACTCAGAGCAGTAGCGGATAAGCGACGGTGGTATATGACAGGGGCTATGATGATGGTGCGGTGGCATGACAACTTGTGAACAGAATTCAAAACTCTAAAGAACTAGACGCTAAGACCAACAACTTGACACGATGATGCAACCGCAAATTCAACAAAGCAAAATACTGAAAGATTATGCAAAGGCTCAGATTGGTTAGGGTATCATGAACTAACCCTAATTTTTTGTGGCTTTTTCGTGGACCGTAGGTATGAAGAACAGATGCACTCTAAACTACGAAAAACTGGAAAATCTCACCGAGCATCCTAGAAATATGATACCACTTGATAGAGGCAAAGGTGTCCCGTCTTTCGATGAGATGGTGATTATCATTTTTGGGGTAGACTTTGACGATCCAACTACGAACGTGCGAGGACGTCGCGCCTTAGCAATCCCTAAACCCACTCCGAGAGGTTATTGACCACGTCAGAGCAAAACCAACCTGACCACGAGGGTCTATTTCCTGCAAGCAAACGAAGAACCAATGGTGAGGATATCACTTATCGTTAGCATCTCGGTCAGCTGGGTATCAGAGATTAATCAGAAATCGGCCGATTAATCGATTTTATTGGTCGACTATTAATCGGCCATTTTTTGCAAATCCCAGGTTCCCAACACTAAAATATGTTATATTCAACACCAAAACAATATTGGACAAAAGTGTTACCTTGATTCCTAGCCTTTGAATCCTCGTATAATGACAAACATAATAGGACAATGGTACATATTGCGTAACAATGTCCACAAAACACAAAAAAACATAGTTTTTGCAAACACGGTGCTATGAATATGCCCGATTTACACCGATACATTGCTTGTCATAGCGATAAATCGATCCAAACAATAAATGGTGAAGATAAGTCATAATTTTATCGGTCACCGCAAGAGTAGCGATACACCGAATGATAAATCAATGATTCAGAAGATTTTTTGAACAGTGCACTATGTTGAGGATATCACTTATCGTTAGCGTCTCGGTTAGGTGGTTTATAGAGATTAATCAGAAATCAACCAATTAATCTATTTTATTGGTCAACTGTTAATCGGCCTTTTTTTGCAAATCCCAGGTTCCCAACAGTAAAATACGTTATATTCAACACCAAAAAAATATTGGACATAAGTGTTACCTTGATCCCTAGCCTTTGAATCCTCGTATAATGACAAACAAAATATGACAACAGTACATATTGCGTAACAAGGTCCACAAAATGCAAACAAACATAGTTTTTGCAAACATGGTGCTATGAATAGGCCCGATTTACCCGGATGAATCGCTTGTCATAGCGATAAACCAAATGATAAATGGTGAAGATAAGTCATAATTTAATCGGTCACCCCAAGAGCAGCGATAAACCAGATGATAAATCACTGAATCCGAAGATTTTTTGAACAGTGGTCTTTCACGAAATGTTGTGTTGCATCTGTTGTATGAGATGATTAATGAGACATCAAGAGTTCTAGCCAACTCATTTTTCTTAAAGGTAGAACAATTCCTTCACATGCAAGTTCCCCCCCCCCCCAGGGGGGGGGAGTAATGGTGTAGAAACCAATGACGTTTCAAGATATCATCGAATACAAGAAGTACAACAAAGAAAGCTAAGTTTCAAAAGTTTGAAACAAATTTCATTGTTGTTATTGCTATCTTTCCTTGAATGATTTCTGTCTTTGTATGAAAAAACTTGCACGCGAAGGAACCTTGTCGGGGTTGGCTATGCTCTTGTTTGTTTCGAGTCCGCTCAACAATATAAGTAGTTGCACCAAGACCAAGAAGTGGCACTTCCGGCAAGCTGCTAAGGACCTATTCCTCAAGCACTGTCGGCTAGAGTGTGCGCACCGGGAAGTTTCTTTCGACAAGCGTAGGGTATTAGAAATACAAATGCAAAATTACACAAGGAAGATGCATACATTCATTCAAGCAAATAGTTATATCACACAAATAACAGAACATGCCTAATCAAAGATGAACATGTCTTTTCAATGTGCCATAACAATGGCCTGAGCAAGGGCACAAGTCTAATTCCTGAGGTTTCCGTGAACACGGATGCATTTTTCACCGATCTTGTCAGCAAGAGGTATCACATACGCCCTGGCATCTGAAGTGTTGGTACCCTCAGGAGTTTCCTTGAAGATCATGGAGATGTCGACGCCGGGGTTGTAGTGCACTACCTTGGTGAAGATCCTCAACACCACATTGCGCACACGGACTCACGCTTCATCAACATACTTCTTCACGCGGCCCTTGTGATGAGCATCCAATGCCGCAAGGAGGCCCTAGAAGAAGAGAGTCTACGTCATGCTTGGAGTTTGATTGGAGTTCTGGGCAAAGCCCCAACTTTCCATTTCCATAATGGCCAGCCACTTGGTGGTGCGTTCAACGATATCTACAAGTAGATTGGTCTAGAGAGACATGGAGGTCTTCAGCTGGTCAAACTTCTCTTCGGCATCCTTCAACAGAACCTTGGTCTCCTCTAGTTCCTCTATCAGGAGCTGGTTTTTGGCGTTGGCGGCGATGAGAGAGTCTTCCAAGCCAGGAATCTTGGTCTACAGGTCTAGCTTGGCTTCAGAGGCGGTCTGAAGTTCGTTGTTCTTTGACGATGGTGAGGCTTGGAGCTCTACCAACGTGTGGATCTTCTTCCGAGCTGAGTCCTTAAGAGCAGAAATTTCTTCATCTTTGATGACAAGGTCTTCTTCCGAGCTGAGTCCTTAAGAGCAGAAATTTCTTCATCTTTGATGACAAGGTCTTCTTCAAGTGCTTTGATCTTAGGTTCAAGGACCACCTTGGCAGCTTCAGCAGTGTTGACAACATGAAGGGCCTCTTTGAGCTTTCAGGCATGCTCCAATGCTTGGGCTTTGAGTGCTTCCTTGTGCGTCTGCTCTAGCTCCTCGATGCGCCTGGTCAGGAGGGTCTGGATTTCATTGTCTTTGGCTAGAAGAATGGCAACCAACTTCTTCTCTCTGGCGGCAAGATCTTCTTCATGATAGTCGATACCAATCTTGTGCTTGATGAATGCCCTTGCCCAACTCCTTCAACAAGCTGTTTGCAAAGTTGAAGTTTGTGCCAACGCCGGCTGAAGCGTTTCTGCACCGCCTTGAAGCCATCACTCATATCTTGCAGAAAGAAGTAATCAGCAACTTCATCATCAAGGTCGCGCTCCTCATCAGTGGTTTGGGATGGACGAATAGCAACTTCTTCCACCACTTCCACCTCTTCAGTTGCACTTGTGCCGGTGCCAGATGAGCTAGGAATATTGTCCCTCCATGGCACAGTGGCAAATCTCCAAGACCTCCTGTAAGTGCATCTAGTGCCACCCCTTGTTGGTTTTGGAGTATTGACGACAAACTTGGTCAAGGGACTAATGTGTTTGTGAGAATTGCAGGATAACACAGGTAGTAGTCCCATATTAATTCGGTTTACCTCCCAGAGATGACCCCTAAAAATGTGTGAAGACATTGAAGACAATGGTGGTCTGTGAAGATATTCACACTGAAGATTATGACATGAGAAGACATCACATGAAGACTATGGAGTATGAAGACATAGTTGTTTCGTAGTTTCCTTTTCTTCTTTGTTGAGTCATAGGAACCACTGTACTGTTAAGTGGGATCCAAGTGAACAAAGTCAGAGTGACTGATGTGATGCTCAACCAAATCCTATGTCTTCGAGTGAAGACAATGAGAGCAAATCTTATACAGAGCTGGATGAGTCAGCTTTACTTGTAGCCCAAGTCAAGCTGCCGCGTGTTTGAAATCTGACCGTTGTACACGTGTCAGTTCCTTAGTGACCCAGGGTCATTTCGGACAAATCAGGTCGGGTTGCCTCCTAGCTATAAATAGCCCACCCCCTACACCAGAAATTGGTGGTTGCTTAGAGTTAGTGCATGGCTTTTGTTGTTTGAGAGCAATCCACCTCCGAAGCATTTGAGAGAGAGATCCTTGCGAGGACAAAGCCTAAAACACCCAGAGCCAAAGAGTGTTAGGCATCACTGAAGTCTTTCTGTCCGCGTGATTTGACGACTTGTTACACTTGAGGACTGTGAATCCTCCAGCTGGTTAGGCGTCGCATTCTAAGCATCCAAGAGCCATTGTGGATTGCCAGTGAACAAAGTCTGTGAAGGTTTGGAAGTCTACCTTGAAGACTTACCAGAGTGATTGGGTGAGGACTGTGTGTTCTTAGCTCAAGGGGAATAAGGTAAAGACGCGGTCTTCTGAGTTGAATACCAGCCTCCCTAACCATACATACAGTTGTCACGACAACTGGAACTGGTCTACCAAATCCGTGTCCTCTCCAAGCAACTGGTTCTATCCTTCCCATCTCTTTACTATACAGTTTATCTTCGTGAAGTCATTGCCTGCTTGCATGAACTGATTGGCTTCACTATTTGAAGACTGTTTGCTGATTGGCTTCATACTATCTTCCATCCTGATCCATACTACCTAGCTGCTGATAGTCTTCATGCTTTCACTTCATTGCTTACTCGACTATGGCTGGTCTAGTGTAGTCTACCTTCCGCTGCATATCAATAGGTCATTTCTACTATTTGTCTTCAAAGCCCCCGTGTTTTGGAGACTTTCATAAAAATCGCCTATTCACCCCCCTCTAGTCGATAACTAGCACTTTCAATTGGTATCAGAGCCTGGTGCTCCCTTGTTCTGCGTGATTCAGTTTAACCACCTGGAGTTTTAGCTATGTCGGCTGCAGGGATAATCAAGGTCTCCGTTGCGTGCCCCATCTTCAATGGCACTGATTACCCCTACTGGAAGAATAAGATGTGTATGCATCTTGAAGCCATTGACGTCGACCTCTGTTATGTCGTCAAGAATGGCGTTCCCAAGGTCGGTGAAGGTGTCACCGCTGCTGATGTGGTCATCTGACCAAAGGACAGTATGGCCGTGTGAGTGCTGTGGAAACTGCGCAGCTAGTCTGGAACTAGCTTTCCAAGGTCAACGAAGGCGTCTCAACCCAGAGGGACTCAAGGATTGATGTTCTTCGCAACCTCTTCAACTGATTCAAGAGAAATGACAATGAGAATGTCCAGCTCATGTTTGATCGCCTCACTGATATCACAAATGAGCTTCGCGCACTCGGCGCCACTAAGATCACCAAGCACCAAATCGTCAAGAAGCTTCTGAGATCACTTGACAGCTCATTCGACAGCCTGGCCCTGATGATTCAAGAATGCCCTGACTTCAAGACTCTCGATCCGTCTGACATACTTGAGAGGCTCAACACACATGAGTTCCAGTTATCTAAGAAAAGAGATATCTATGGTCCCAACTATGGCCGAACTCGCGCTTTGAAGGCAAAGGTTGTTTCCTCATCTGAAGAGGAATCTGACTATAGTTCTGAGGATCCTGAAGACATTGGAAAGGAGCTTGCTATGCTTGTGAAGAAGTTCCAGAAGTTCACCAAGAAGAAAGGCTTCAGAAAGTCTTCAAGATCCAGCTCAAGGAATGATGAAGCTTCCACTCGTGATCACAAGAAGAGAACATGCCACAAGTGCAAGAAACCTGGTCACTACATCTCTGAGTGTCCACAGTGGGACAATGCGACCAAGAAGAAGAAGAAGAAGAGCAAGGAATATGATTCTGATGACAAGAAGAAGAAGAAATCCTCAAAGTCTTCTTCCAATTCTTCGTCGAAGTCTTCATCACACAAGAAGAGCTCATCTAGCAAGGCTCGTGCGTTTGTTGGCAAGGAGATGGATTCAGAGGAGGAGTCTGCATCTGAGGAGGCATAGGTGGACTCTGAAGAGGAATCTGATTCAGGCGTGGCAAACCTGGCTCTAGCTTCAGCGTTTGTCACCAAGTCCATCTTCAACACTGAAGACAATGGCCCCGTCACTAACGCTGATGCTAATGATGGGATGACTCTGCTCCCACCTACCGCTTCATGGCACGCGGTGCCAAGGTAAACTCACGCGATGCTTACTTTCAAACATCAAGTGAAGATGGCCCTGAATGTGAATCTAAACCGAGCTACAAAACACTTGCTAAAATTGCAACTGAACAACAGAATGCTATGGAACATATTCAAAAGTTGCTAGACAAAAGCGATGACCTAGCAGTACCCCAAAACCACATGGGTTGCTGCAAAGGGACCCTCAGTGGATCAATCTACCTTATCTGGCTTCACTTGTGCTAACCCGATTATCATTGATGAATCCTTTGATGCAAACTATAAACTGTTGAAGAATTAGAATGGTGAAGTGTTTGCCAGGTATATTGGTAATAACTGTAGGAATGGACCACCTTTGAAGAAGATCTGAGTACCCAATAGTTGTCTTGAGAATCTTCCTGTGAATGTTATCATGACACCACCTGGGAAGAAGACAAACCCCAGACCAAAGGCTTCATATGGTCCAAAGGCTTCATACAGACACAGGACTCACCAGAGTCACCCTAACGCGAATGTTTTGCACGGAAACCCTACTCAGACTTATGAATATGAGCGTGTTTCGTCAAACCGCTATGTTCATAAGACCAATAACTTTTCTGCTTATTCTTATGAGTATTATTCACCTCCTGCAAGGCTAGTTGCTAGGGCTCCAAAGCCAAAGTTCTCAGATGCTGCACTTAGACTCATTGCTTCTAAGCCACCCCTGAAAATGTGGGTGGTTAAGAAAAATTAACTCTCTTTGCAGCGAAAGGTCTCCAGCCGGTCAAAGGCGTCTGATGCTTATGCTGGGGACATAAAACATCTTGTGGGACGCAAGATAAAATGTCCAAATGGTCTTACTATGTATTTCATCCCAGGATTGCTTGACAAACATCCTATCTACCCTAACCAGGATCTAAACTTTGATAATATGCTTGTTCGTCAAATGTTTATGCTTCAAATTTCCCTTGGTGAAGCTTATCCCCCTAACTGCACTATAGGGTACGACACCAAAGGTTTCTCAGTGGATTATGGACAATGGATGCACTAACCACATGACTGGTGATCGAAGTCTTCTCATGGACTCAACCTTACGTCCATCTGACAAGAGTCACATCACATTTGCTGAAACTGGTAAAAGCAAGGTAATGGGTCTAGGTAGAGTTGCAATCTCAAAGGATCAGCACATGGATAAAGTGATGCTTGTTGAATCCCTTGGTTTCAAATTAATGTCTGTCTCAATGCTTTGTGATCTAAACTTGATTGTGTATTTGGAAAATATCGTTGCCCCGTGCTTATGGAATCCGACAAGTCTCTAGTCTTTGAAGGGTATCGAAAAGACGATCTGTACATGGTAGATTTCTCAGCAGGACCACAGTTGGCCGTATGTCTTCTAGCAAAAGCTTCAGAGTGCTGGCTCTGGCATCAGAGGCTAGGGCATGCTGGCATGAGGAACTTGTACACTCTCGCGAAGAAGCATGCCATAGGCATCGAGGGCGTCAAGTTCAAGAAGGATCATCTATGTGGTGCTTGCGAAGCTGGAAAGATGACTAGGGCCAAGCATCCCTCGAAGACAATCATGACGACATCATGTCCCTTCGAGCTGCTTCACATGGACTTATTTGGCCCTACTCACTACTCTACTCTTACTACCACTGCTTGCCTCTATGGCTTCGTCATTGTTGATAGTTACTCAAGATACACGTGGGTGCACATAATCCTCTACAAGAATGAAGTGCAGGATGTCTTCAAAAGATTCGCCAATCGTGCCATGACGAACTATGGCATCAAGATCAAGCACATCAGAAGTGACAACGGCATAGAATTCAAGAACACCGGCCTCGACACTTATCTTGATACACTGGGCACCACTCATGAGTTCTCAGCTCCATACACACCTCAGCAGAATGGCATTGTGGAGCGCAAGAACAGAACCCTCATTGAGATGGCACAGACGATGCTCGATGAGTACAAGACTCCCAGGAAATTCTGGCCTGAAGCCATTGACACAACGTGTCACGTCATCAACCGTGTTTATCTTGACAAGCTTCTAAAGAAGACATCATATGAGCTACTAACTGGTAAGAAGCCAAACGTCAGTTACTTCAGAGTATTTGGTGCTAGGTGCTGGATCAAGGATCCATATCACACTTCAAAATTTGCACCGAAAGCACATGAAGGTTTTATGCTTGGCTATGGAAAGGATTCGCACTCCTATAGAGTCTTCAACCTCTTGCACTATAAAGTGGTTGAAACTGTGGATGTGCGGTTTGATGAGACTAACGGCTCACAAAGAGAGCACCTGCCGAATGTGCTAGATGAAGCCTCACCGAGTGAATCTATCAAGCTTATGGGTACTATAGAAATCATACCTTCAGAGGCTCAGACTGAAGAAGAAATCATCATCTCTGCACCTAACCAACCCGAAGACAATGCTCAGCCTGAAGTCGATGCTGAAGCTGAAGACAATGATCTGCAAGGGCAAAATATTCGTCCAGTTCATCCTCGTGTTGCAAATGAAGTACAAATTGAGAAGATAATCGTTAGCATCAATGCACCTGGTCCACTCACTCGTTCAAGAGCAACACACCTAGCAAATTTCTGTGGGCACTTTGCATTTGTCTCTATATCTGAACCCAAGAAAGCTGCTGAAGCCTTCATGGAACCTGAATGGATTCAAGCGATGCAAGAAGAGCTTCAACAGTTCAAGCTGAACAATGTGTGGGAATTGGTTAAGCGTCCTGATCCTCATAAGCATAATATCATTGGCACCAAATGGATCTATCACAACAAACAAGATGAGCACGGTCAAGTTGTCAGAAACAAGGCTCGTCTCGTTGCTCAAGGTTACACTCAAGTTGAAGGGATTGACTTCGATGAAACTTTTGCTCCAGTGGCTAGGCTTGAAGCCATTTGCACTGCTAGCCTATGCCAACCATCACAACATTCTTCTGTACCAAATGGATGTGAAGAGTGCCTTTCTCAATGGCAAGATTGAAGAAGAAGAAGTGTATGTTGCACAACCACCTGGCTTTGAAGATCCAAAACATCCTGACATGGTATACAAGTTTGGAATGCAAGATTGCAAAGGATACATGACGCCAATGCTAACCAAAGGTCAATTGGGTCCCGGCAACAATGGTAAAGAGTTCGATGAAAAGGTATACCGCTCCATGATTGGTTCTTTACTCTATTTATGTGCATCTAGGCCAGATATAATGCTTAGCGTTTGCATGTGTGCCCGATTCCAGGCGGCACCAAAGGAATCACATCACTTAGCTATGAAGCGAATTCTTTGATATTTGGCTTACACCCCAACACTAGGATTATGGTATCCAAAGGGATCAGAGTTTGATCTAGTTGGATTCTCAGACGCTGATTATGCTGGTGAAAAATTTGATCGCAAGTCCATATCAGGCACATGTCACTTTCTTGGATGATCTCTTGTCTATTGGTCTTCAAAGAAGCAGAACTGTGTATCCCTCTCCACCGCTGAATCCAAATACATTGCTGCTGGATCTTGCTGCACTCAGCTTCTATGGATGAAGCAAACTCTCAAGGACTATGGCATCCACCTGAAGCATGTGCCACTCTACTGCAACAATGAAAGCGCCATCAAGATTGCCAACAACCCAGTGCAGCACTCGAAGACAAAGCACATTCAAATCCGTCATCACTTTCTCAGAGATCATGTCATGAAGGAAGATATTGATATCATTCACGTCAACACTGAAGAGAAATTGGCAGATATCTTCACAAAGCCCTTGGATGAGAAAAGGTTTTGCAAGTTGCGGTGTGAGCTAAATATCTTAGAATCCTCAAATGTCCTGTAATTGGACACACATCCTAACTCTTATGCATGTTGATGACTTAGATGTACAACACACGAAGTAACGTATATCTTCAATCAATGAAGACATACACTCTAAGTGTGAATACATTAACGTGGAATTTGACTTCAGAGCGCCACGATAATTGTGCACCGTGTCTGGGTCTAATACTTCCTATACGGTGGGTAACGCCACCACCAAATTCTTATTGGAGTGTTTCTTTTGGCATCATAAATTCATAGTCCTTGCATTTCGTTTGTCTTCAATATTAATTTGACTTCGAGGTTTATCTTCTCTATGTTGAGTTGGCCTGATATATAAATATATATATGCATATTCTGTCCTCTAAAGCATTCACTTATAGCTATGTCTTCATACTTGATTCTTATATAAGTGAATGTGATCGGACCCTAACCCCCATTCTGTGCTTCTACCTCAAATTCTATCTATCCAAGTTATATGCACTCTATTGAAACCTGTCAAATTGTCTTCTCTGAGTCCTTGTCAGCAGAAGACAAAGAGATAAACGTTTAAATCTATTTTTAATGCTATATCATTTTTGCCTGAATACCGAAGAAGCCGGAACGACCACCCGACAATCCAGGCGTGCGTGGGAACATGGAACAACTTTCAACAAGTTGCATGCAAGCCACGTGTCCTTCAGATGTGAACCGCCAGGGGCACCTGCGTAATTATGCTGTGTAGTCCCTTTCCTTATAAATACACACTCACCACGGTCATTATCTCTTCTTCCACCCCGCTGCCTCGCTCAAACCCTAGCGGCTCCGCTAGCTCGCGTAGATGCCGGAGACGAAGCGCTTAGCTGCCGCGACTTCTTCGACACCGTCCTTACGCCGGCCGTGGACCTTGTCCTCTCCGCCGCCGCTGTAGGTGTCTTCCTCCGCCAAGTTAGGGCGCGGGAGATTGAACTGCTCGGCCTCTAACTCTGCCTCGTCTAGCAGTTCGTCAGTGGTAATTAAATCTTACTTTTTACTGCCGTTTTGATCCATCCAATCCATCCACTTTTAACCAAAAGTGGTTTCTTCACTTCCAAGTAAGGATCTATTCTTATCTGCATCTCATATCATGCTAAGAATATTCACTTATGCTTCATAACTAGTTAGATTCCGCACTTGTACTTATTCATGGATTCGTACAAATATGGAACCAACTCTCTTCAAATAAGTGAATGTCTTCGCTCTATGAGGTCAATGTCTTCAAACCGATTTTTCATCAAAATCTGCTAAGAATGCATATGACCTCTTCCCCTTCCCTCGCATCTCTAATGCTGTCACAGGTACATGTCCATGGGAGAATCCCTTGGTTCTCATAGTCTGCATTCATTTGCAGAGTTCTTATAGCATCATATACACTCCCCTGAAGCCAGCTCTTGTCTGACTAGCAGAAGGAAGCCATTCGCTGTTCTGAAGCCATTCAGTCTGAATATAATGGAAACTGAGAAATCAGCAAGAAAAGGTGGCAGGCAGCACCGTGGAGATACATCTAAGGATTTACCTCCAGATCTGTTTAAACTGTACAAGTCAGATCCAGAGGAAAGCTATGGCCAGCACAAGACCCGAATCCAATGGATTCAAAGATATTGGGCAGAGTAGTGGTTCCAGTATAATTTCATAACCCCTGAATATGCATAAAAGAATGCTATTAAGTGCCCATGGGGAGATATTCTGTACCGAAATCTTCAGCCCAAGTCAAAGTCTGAAGCCATTGCTGAAGGCTTCTACCCATGCATGGTCCGAGGACTGAAGCCAGAGAATGCTGACCCATCATCGATGTTATGGTGTCTCAAAGACAATCTCTTTAAGCGCAACTATCAATTTTCTAAGGATTCAGCTATGAAGAACAAGAAGGAGCTTGGACTCAACTTCAACCCTGGTCCATCTGCTCCAAGGGTTGATGGCACACGCGATGCCAATCCAAGTGTCATTGGCCCCTTCAACAACTTCAATGGCCTCCTCTCTCATATAGCTGCACAGAGGGCCACTATGGAGCAATCAGCTAACGACGCAGATTCTGAAGATGCGCCAGCACCACCGAAGCAGAAGAAGAAGAAATCAAAAGCTTCGGAGCCCTCTGCCACACCAAAAGCTTCGACTGTGAAGCCATTGGCCACTGCACCTCCTGAACCCAGTGTGCAGTCTGAAGATTTGTCTCATGTCTCCAAGAAGACCGAGAAGTCTAAGAAAACCAAGAAGCCCAAGAAGATTTCTAGGCATGAACTGACTCCTGCTGCCGTTCTGCGCAATGAGGATGACACCATTGATTTGTCCAGTGATGAAGATCTTGGTGATGATGCCCTTGAGATGCTGCTCAAGAGCAAGCAAGAGGCGGAGATCTTCAACGATCTGCCCCTCTTTTGATGTTGACATTTTGAACAACTTCATCGATGAGTGGTTCGATGACGAAAGCATCAGTATTGATGATCTTCAGCTGCCCGTGGGCATTAGCGTCATGTTTCACGGAGCCATTGCCAATGAAGTGGCTCTAGCTCAGAAAATTGTTGAAATCAAGAACAAAATTGATTGTGAGAAGGCTCACTTCAAGAAGAACATGGCCAAGCTCAGCGTGGCAGATGTTCAAATCTTCAAGAAAATACTGCATGACCTCAAGGAAGAGTTTCACAAGAAGTGCAATGAAGCTAAAGGTTCAGGAGAGCGCATGAAGTACTTCACACAGAAATGTGTTCAAGCACACAATGAAGCTGAAAAGCGCAAAGCTCTTGGGCGTCCTGGCATCGATCCCAAGATGGCTGCCAAGCAAAAGAAGAAGTCTGCTGTGACCCAAACTGAAGCACCAAGGCAGGAAGAACCTTGCATTGTCTTCCCTGCCAGCATGACAGGCTCGAAGCCTAAGGTCACCTCAGCAGCTTCAGAGCTAAAGAAGACAAGGGCAGCTGAAGCCGAAGCCAGGAAGCGCAAGCACAAGGATGTTTTTGATAATGCCCTATCCAAGAAGAAATTGAAGACAAAGTCTTCAAAGAAAGAGCTTGCTGCGGCCTCTACGCCCCTTATTGTTGAACCCATCTCTGTTGCACTTCCAGCCTCAACTAATCAAGAGCATAGACTTGTGATCCATGAGCCTGCTTCCACAGAGGCTCCTGAAGATGAAGAAGTTCCAGCTGTTGACCCCATCACAGCTGAAGACATTGGTCATGAAGACAATGTTGAAGATGATGTAGTCCTTCCTCAGCTCGAGCCCTAGTCGGTATCATCGCCTGCTCCAACGAGCAGTGAACTAATCAGCATTGGTCGTCCATTGATGCCAATTGCTCAGGATGACTCATGGGACGAGCGACCACAGCAAGACATCCCCAGTCATGATGAGACACCCAGAACTCCACCACCTCAAGTCACCACTCCGGTACTTGACGACGACAACTACATGGTGCATACCACTCCCTCACCAAAGGCGTTGCCCGCATTTCCCAAGATTTGCAAAGGCCCCAGGCCACAGGTCACCATGTCAAGCATTCCAGAAGGGGAAGTGCACCAAAGCTCAGCAGCACGTCAAGTGTTTCCTGAAGCCGCCCCTACTGCGAATGTCTCTGAGTCTGAAGCTAAAGCTGCTGAAGACATTCCGGCTACATCAGCTGATGAAGATCAAGGAGAAAGAGAAGAAGAAAGAGTTGCCATACCCCTAGCTACAGATCAAGTCATTCTCGAGGAGAATGTGACTGTGCCCGACCCTCCTGTTATTGAATAAACGGAGGTTGAAACCACTGAGGCTGCCACAAACAATGCTACTGAAGCCAATGACATTGTCATGGCTGAAGAAAATGTGGAGCCTGAAGCTCATGAAGTGCCTGAAGCCAATGTAAATGCTGAAACCACCGTTCCACCTCCAAGGCCTCACACCATTGAACAGGCCTACAATTGCGGCTAGCTTGTCACTGTGAGATGGCCTATTTTGGTTCCTCCCACAGCTCCCGGACCACAGTATGACTACCATGTGGAGCAGAGGCCTCAAGTTCAGAAGCTGAAGCCAAGGCTGCCAAGGCTTCCAGGTGCTGTAACATCACCATGATCTTTCAGCGTGAACAGCTTCAAAGCACACAACACCTTCTTCGACAGCGCCAAGAATCCATACTCAAAGCCAAAGATCTCTTCCAATCGATTTTGGAGCTATCAGCAACGCAACTATTACTCCTGCATTCTATACAATCAAGAGCGAATCTTTCCACACATGCGTCTTGATTGTGAAGCTATTGCTGGGCTGCCCTGTCTTGAAGAAGCTCTTGACTGCTTCAGGAAAGTTGGTCTTCTGCAGTTCGTAACAGAAAAATAGCACTGGAATGAAGAGCTTCTGCTGCAGTTTTATGCCACACTCCATATTCGTGGCTACAACAGGGATCCGAAGACAAGGATCCTTGAGTGGATGTCAGGTGATGTGCATCATGAAGCCAAAGCTCAAGACATCATCGAGCTTACTTCCCTACCCACTCCAGGTGAGTTGTATGAGCCTGGTTGTCAGCTTCACAGAAATGAACTGCAGAGTATTTTTAAGAGGCCTGAGCCAAATATGAGTGAGATGCTCAGCATGATGAAGCCACTGCCCCAAGATGCTGAATACCCCAAAGAGTTCTTCGTGAAAGACCTCGAGTACTTGCCCCGCACAGTTTATCATATTCTGAGGCGTACTCTATGGCTGATCAAGGGACACTCTTTTGAAGCCAAACTTGAAGAAGCCATGAAGACTTTGGTATTTTATATCATCAATGGCATCAAATTCAACACCCAGGATTTCTTCATCAGACAACTTGCTGCATCTGGGATTGATCTGTTTGGCTTGAAGTTTTATCCTCCATGGGTGATGCGCCTGATCAAACTCCATTCCTCTGTTGACTATCTGCCCTCAGCGCGCAAACATCTTGTCTTTTTGCCTGAGGTTGATCTTCCATTGAAGCCATCTACCCCGAGCCTGCCAAGAAGCCTCTATATCTTCATAATGCTGATCATCAAAGCTTCACGCAACCAATGGAGGGAATTCTTGTCCCCAATGCTGCAACTCCCTCTTATCCTCTGGCTGCCAATATGCATGTGCCCCATCGTGCAAGCACCGAAGCCACTGACAGTACGATTGCCCAAAGGCCTCGGAAGCGTTCTCATGTACTCAATGACCGAGAGCTTCTTGTGGCCTTGCATCAGAAGCAGGACAAGCATCATGACTGGCTCAAGCGTCGGATGTAGAGTATCTTGGTGGATGTCAATCGCATTTGAAACTTGGCCACCAAGAACTCCTTTGTTGCCCATGAAGCCTGTCGGCGGTCCTGTAAGAGTCTCACACTACTCTGTCCTGAAGCTGATCTTCGCGAAGATGGCTTCACTAAGGACTTCAAGTTTGATTCCAGGCCTCCACAAAATGCAAGCTGGTGTCGCACTCCCTCAATTGAAGATTCTAAGCGTTCATCTTCGGCTGCAACTGTTGTTGCGAGAGTCGTCGATGAAGAAGACGATGCCACTTCACCAACCATGGCTTCACTACATCTCGACACTGCACCAGGCCCCTCTGCACCACCGAACTCCAACGTCGACCCTGCTCCTTCATCTACTCCTGATGGGAATGAGTAGATACTCTATGTCTTCAAACCTTTTTGGTCATTACTGACAAAAGGGGGAGAAGCTTATGAGTTGATAGTCTTCAAGCGGGTCCTTATGGGTGGTTGCATTATTTTTTGCTAAGTTTTTACAACTCTCGTCTTTTGAAACATTTGGTTCTCTGAGTTGTAACACTTAAACTCGATGGGTGTTCTGCTACTTTTTCTGCCACTTTATGATGCGATGATAAATCCCGCATGAAGTCATTCCGTAGACGTCCATTTTTCATTATGCATGTCATTATCTTCATTATCTCTTTATCTGCATGATGAATTGTCTTCATAAGTTGAAGAGGATCACCACAAAGTAAAACCTGCCATGTGCATTTGCATTCAAAAGAAAACTACCTATATGCTCATCTTCAGGGGGAGCCTTTTGGTACATATGAAGACAATGTCTAAATCCTTAACTTTCACATACTTTTATCCTCATTGAAAAATTCAACCAGTTTGTCACCAATCACCAAAAAGGGGGAGATTGTAAGTGCATCTAGTGCCACCCCTAGTTGGTTTTGGAGTATTGATGACAAACTTGGTTAAGGGACTAATGTGTTTGTGAGAATTGCTGGATAACACAGGTAGTAATCCCATATTGATTCAGTTTACCTACCAGAGATGACCCCTAAAAATGTGTGAAGACATTGAAGACAATGGTGGTCTGTGAAGATATTCACACTGAAGATTATGAGATGAGAAGACATCGCGTGAAGACTATGGAGTATGAAGACATAGTTGTTTCGTAGTTTCCTTTTCTTCTTTGTTGAGTCATAGGAACCACCGTACTATTAAGTGGGGTCCAAGTGAACAAAGTTAGAGTGATTGATGTGATGCTCAACCAAATCCTATGTCTTCGAGTGAAGACAATGAGAGCAAATCTTATCCAAAGCTGGATGAGTCAGCTTTACTTGTAGCCCAAGTCAAGCCGCCGCGTGTGTTTGAAATCTGATCGTTGGACACGTGTCATTTCCTTAGTGACCCAGGGTCATTTCAGACAAATCAGGTCGGGTTGCCTCCTGGCTATAAATAGCAAACCCCCTACACCATAAATTGGTGGTTGCTTAGAGTTAGTGCACGACTTTTGTCGTTTGAGAGCAACCCACCTCCGAAGCATTTGAGAGGGAGATCCTTGCGAGGACAAAGCCCAAAACACCTAGAGCCAAAGTGTGTTAGGCATCACTGAAGTCTTTCTATCCGCGTGATTTGAAGACTTGTTACACTTGAGGACTGTGAATCCTCCAGCCGGATAGGCGTCACGTTCTGAGCATCCAAGAGCCATTGTGGATTGCCAGTGAACGAAGTCTGTGAAGGTTTGGAAGTCTACCTTGAAGACTTACCAGAGTGATTGGGCGAGGACTGTGTGTTCTTAGCTCAAGGGGAATAAGGTGAAGACGCGGTCTTCTGAGTTTAATCTCAGCCTCCCTAACCAGACGTACAGTTGTCACAGCAACTGGAACTGGTCTTCCAAAACCGTGTCCTCTCCAAGCAACTGGTTCTATCCTTCCCATCTCTTTACTTTACAGTTTGTCTTCATGAAGTCATTGCTTGTCTGCATGAACCGATTGGCTTCACTGTTTGAAGACTGTTTGTTGTTTGGCTTCATACTATCTTCCATCCTGATCCATACTACCTAGTTGCTAATAGTCTTCGTGCTTTCACTTCATTGCTTCTTTGATTATGGCTGGTCTAGTGTAGTCTACCTTCCGCTGCATATCAATAGGTTCATTTCTACTGTTTGTGTTCAAAGCCCCCGTGTTTTGAAGACTTTCATAAAAATCGCCTATTCACCCCCCTCTTGTCGATAACTAGCAATTTCACCTCCTTGTCGGAAGGGTTGCGGGAAATAGCTGGGTGGCCGTCAGCAGCTGGCACAACACCGCTGGCTGCTTCCATCTCCACGTCCACTGCCGGTGAAGTAGGAATGTTGCTGGTAACACCGGCATTCTCTTTGTTAGCCATTGTTGTTGTTGTTCTTGTTTCTTCATTTGTGGCACCTCTGGCGGCTTCTTCCATAGAAGTGTTGGCGGCTTCGCTTGCGGCGATTCTAGTGGCCTCTTCCCCGACACTCTTTGTGAATGTTTCCACATCATCAGTGTTCTCCATCTCTTCAGGAGGAGTCGATTCTGCAAAGAGGAAGGAGGAAAGAAGAAAGCTATTCAAATGCAATCCAATAAATTGAGACAAATTGGCAGTAATAGAGGAATGCTCAATGGAAAGTTGATTACCTGTATGGGTTTGTTGAGGAGGAATAACTTCTCCTCCGGCAAGATTTTTTGTCGCCACATGACTTCCGGCAACATCGGTATCCGGTGTGTCCTCAGTGCAGACATGCTCATCTGCAGTGATCCTTTCCGGCGAGCTACTCTCCGGAAGCATGGTCGTTGAAGGTGTCACCAAGGGATCCGCTTCTTGGCACTCCACTTCATGACGGCCTTCCTCTGTTTCCTTGTGTGCCTCAATAATGGGGGCATCACTGGTGGTGCTCACTGGCTAGACTTGGCTGATCTCCTCCCGCAGGGGGCTGATAACAACAACGTCCAGCGATGTTGAGCTTTGGCTAGTGGTTTTTGCTGGGTTGCCCTCCTCGGCGGTTATCACCCTCTTATGGGACCTCTACCTCAGAGGTGCATCGTCCCTGCAAGATCAAAACAAAACAAAGAAACCATTATGTCAATAATGGAGAATAATCAATGAGAGTAATGAGTAGAATAAGAGGCAAGTATTTACTCCTTTTCCTCCTCGGGAAGGATGGAAAGACCCCAGTGTGGCTGCTCCTCAGTGTCCGGAGGCGGAGCTGAAGGTGATCTGGCGTGCTTTGATATGTCCATTTTGCATCATGTTTTCCCACTATTATTTATTGTGTTTTGGATTGTTATTTCACTTTATGATGCAATTCTTGTGCCTTTCCTCTCTTATTTGCAAGTTTCACATGAAGAGGGAGATTGCCGGCAGCTGGAATTCTGGACCGAAAAGGGATACACAGAGAGAGCTATTCTACACAACTCCAAATGAGCTAAAAATTTACAGAGAATTGTTTTGGAATATATAAAAAAACATTGGCGGAAGAAACACCAGGAGGGGATCCATCAGGAAGAGACAAGCCTGGGGGGCGCCCCCGAGCTTGTGGGCCCCCTGACAGGCCTCTGGTGCCCATCTTCTGCTATATGAAGCCATTTTCCATAAAAAATAAGAGAAAACTTTTGGGATGAAGCGCCGCCGTCTCGAGGCGAAACCTGGGCAGGAACATTTTTGCTCTGTGGGAGAGGGATTCCTTCGGGGAAACTTCGCTCTAGGAGGGGAAAATCGAGGCCATCGACATCACCAACGATCCTCTCATCATGGGAGGACCAATCTTCATCAACGTCTTCACCAGCACCATCTCCTCTCAAACCCTTGTTGATCTATTATATTCAATCTTTGTCCCAAAACCTCAGGTTGGTACCCGTGGGTTGCTAGTAGTGTTGATTACATCATGCAATTGATGCTAGTTGATTTATTTGGTGGAAGATTAAATGTTCAGATCCTCAAGAATAATCAATACACTTCTGATCTTGTACATGAATATGATTTGTGAATAGTTACTATTGTTCTTGAGGACATGGGAGAAGCCTTGTCATAAGTAATCATGTGATGTTGGTATTTGTTTGATATTTTGATAATATGTATGTTGTTTTCTTTAGTGCTTTCATGTGAACGTTGACTACATGACACCTCACCATATTTGGGCCTAAGGGAAGGTATTGTGGAGTAATAAGTAGATGATGGGCTGCTAGAGTGAGAGAAGCTTAAACCCTAGTTTATGCATTATTTCGTAAGGGGCTGATTTGGATCCATGTGTTTCATGCTATGGTTTGATTTATCTTAATTATTTTTTCATAGTTGCGGAAGCTTGCGAGAGGGGTTAATCATAAGTGGGTTGCTTGTTCAAGTAAGAGCAGCTCCCAAGCACCGGTCCACCCTCAGATCAAATTATCAAAGTAGCGAAAGCGAATCAACTAAACATGATGAACATGACTAGATGACAATTCCAATGTGTCCTCGAGAGCATTTTGCTTTATATAAGAGAACTTTCCGGCTTGTCCTTTGCTATAAAAAAGATTGGGCCAGCTTGCTGCACCTTTGCTACTATTTTTACTTGTTACTTGTTACCAATATCTTTCTACAAAACTATCTATCACTGTTTCTTACAACACTTGCAGAGAATACCTTGCTGAAAACCACTTATCTTTTCCTTCTGCTCCTCGTTGGGTTCGACACTCTTACTTATCGAAAGGACTATGATTGATCCCCTATAGTCGTGGTTCATGACACTTCGTCGTTGAAGAACTTAGAGGCTGAGAAGTTCTCGCTTCCTCTACGGCGGGTGGAGTCTGCCGCCGGGAAGATTGTCTCCAAGGAACCTGTTCCTGAGAAGCCCGTCCCCGGGAAGATGGTTGCCAGGAAGGTTGCTACCGAGAAACTTGGTGCCGGCATCCATGCTGGCAGTGCCACCTCTTGTCGGTCCAGAGTTTGCTGGCCTCCTCTGCACAAGCCTGCTTGAAGTACTGGATCATGCACCTCCTTTAAGTACTGGATCATGCGTCTCCTCTTCATGGAGATGCGACTTGAGGAGTAGGGGGGCTCCTCTTCCTCCTCTTCTTTGGACTCAAAGGCCTCATCATCCTCCTCCTCGTCTTTGTCGGAGCAATCATTCACGGCCTCAAGAAGCTCCACGCCTCTAGCTTCCTCGCCCCTTTTGGCTATAAGCTCAAGCTCATGCTTCTTGGTGTCATGGATAAGATTGGTCTCCTTCCTTCTAGGTGTCTCTGCCAAATTGTTGAACCATTCTTCAACTGTGGCCTGGTCAAGTTGCTTCCAAGTGCTCTCCACGCCTTGGGCAGTGCATGCGGGCATCATTGCCAATATTGAATCTTTGGCAGTGTTGTTGCACAGTGGAATCACATTCTCTGGCAACTTCTCCAGAGCTCCTTTGTTGAAGAGTCACTTGAAAAGCACAACAAGCTCGAGCACTGTCAATTTGTTGAATAGGCTAGGATCGAGCCGCATTGTATCAGCAACGTTATGGTATGGCCAGGCTCTCTGGTCCCTCATCTGCAGTGGCACAATCTGGCGCCACAAGAAGTCTGCACCCACCATGTCGATGTTCAAACCCTGGGCTCACAGGCTTAGGATCCGTTCCAGAGCCAGATGCAGATTGTCATCATTGGGCCCCAAGTCAGCCCAATGTGGTTCCCTCTTGATTTTCTTGGTTGTAGGGTGAAGTAGTCCGGGAAGTCCTCCTGCTTGATCCAACACTAGTATGCTTTCCTTTCAACCCACTTAATATGCAGCTTGTCAGGAAGGTACTGCTCCTTCATCCCCATCCGGGAGATCCAAGTCACGCTGCCGGAAAGGGCATCACCCTCAATCCACGACGCATAGAAGTGATGAACAGTTCTACATTTGGTTCTACCCCCACGAAATTCTCACACAGATGGGCAAAAACAGACATACAAGTGACAACATTTGGAGCAAAATTCAAAAGCCAAAACACATATTTCCACATCACCTCATCAAAGAAAGCTGAGAATGGGGGAACTAATCTGCAGTAAAAGTAATATGCGAAGAACATGTACTTATCATCCGTAGGGGCGACGCTCCCTGGCAAAACTCGACGCCTTCATTATCCTTGGTCTTTCTTCCCCACATGTACGAGTACTGGTTGGTGAGGTCCACGACATTTAGCTTGGTGCGGAAAGGTGACATTTTCCCTCTGTATCTTCGCCAGGGTGGCGTTCCGCCTCTCCGCCTCATTGTTGTTGGAAATATGCCCTAGAGACAATAATAGATTGGTTATTATCATATTTCGCAGTACATGATAAATGTTTATTACTCATGCTAGAATTGTATTAACCGGAAACTTAAATACATTTGTGAATACATAAACTACAGCGTGTCCCTAGTATGCCTCTACTAGACCAGCTCGTTGATCGAAGATGGTTATGGTTTCCTAACCATAGACATGAGTTGTCATTTGATAACGGGGTCACATCATTAGGAGAATGATGTGATGGATAGACCCAACCGTAAGCTTAGCATCAGATCATTTAATTATTTGCTACAACTTTCATCATGTCAAGTATATGTTCCTTAGACCATGAGATCGTTGAACTCCCAGACACCGGAGGAATACTTAGTGTGTATCCAAACGTCACTTTGTAACTGGGTGATCATAAAGGTGTGCTCTACAGGTATCTCTGAAGGTGTTTGTTGGGTTGGCACGGATCGAGACTGGGATTTGTCGCTCCGTGTGACGGAGAGATATCTCTGGGCCCTCTTGGTAATACAACATCACAAGAAGCTTGCAAGCATGTTACTAATGAGTTTAGTCACAGGATCTTGTATTATAGAACTGTATGATCAAAAGTATGTCTATAGGGGGTGATTAGACTACTTGACCAAATAAAAGTCTTTCCTTTTCCCAATTTTAGTTTTGGGCAGATTTTAGCAATTATGACAAGTCAAACAATCAACCTACACATGCAATTCTAAGAGTAAAGCAACGGAAAGTAAAACATTGCATATGAAGGTAAAGGGAAGGGTTTGGAGAAGGCAAACACAATGGAGACACAAAGATTTTTGGCGTGGTTCCGATAGGTGGTGCTATCGTATGCCCACGTTGATGGAGACTTCAACCCACGATGGGTAACGACTGCGCGAGTCCACGGGGGCCTCCACCCATGAAGGGTACACAAAGAAGCAACCTTGTCTATCCCACCATGGCCATCGCCCATGAAGGACTTGCCTCACTCGGGTAGATCTTCACGAAGTAGGTGATCTCCTTGCCCTTACAAACTTCTTGGTTCAACTCCACATCATGTAGGAGGCTCCCGAGCGACACCTAACCAACCTAGGAGGCACCACTCTCCATAAGGTAATAAACGGTGTGTTGATGATGAACTCTTTGCTCGTGTGCTTCAAATGATAGTCTCCCCAACACTCAACTCTCTCTCACAGATTTGGCTATGTTGGATGAAGGATTTGAGTGGAAAGCAACTTGGGGAAGGCTAGAAATCAAGGTTCAAATGGTAGGAATGGAAGCACCTGATCTCAACACATGAGTAGGTGGTTCTCTCTTAGAAAATGAATGGTGGAAGTGTAGGCACGTTCTGATGGCTCTCCTCAATGAGGAAGAAGTGGTGGAGGGGTATATATAGCCTCCACAAAAAATCCAACCGTTACACACTTTGGACCCATCTCGGTGGCACCGATCTGTGCAAAAATATGAATGTTAGGAATCTCGGTGGGACCGACGGGAACAACTCGGTGGGACCGATGTGCTAGGGCTTAGGGCAAACCTCATCTTGGTGGTACCGATTGCATCATCTCGGTGGGACCGAAGTTAAGCAATAAGGCAACAGAGAATAGGTCAAGCCATTCCATGTCACATACAACTTGGTGGAGCGCACAAAATGATATGAGTGAAATAGTAAGCACGCATCACCAAAAACATATGTGAATGATCATACACAAATAATGATAGGGATAGGCATTAAGCATCACATGAAGCATAGTATGATCAATCACACAAAACAAACATCGTATCTCTGATAACCCACAAGTATAGGGGATCACAACAGTTTTCGAGGGTAGAGTATTCAACCCAAATTCAAGATTCGACACAAGGGGAGCCAAAGAATATTTGAAGGTATTACTAGCTGAGTTGTCAATTCAACCACACCTGGAGATTGATAATCTGCAGCAAAGTGATCAGTAGCAAAGTAGTTTGATCGCTTTGATAGTAGTGACAACAACAATAGTAACAGTAACAGTGATAGCAGTAATTTTGTAGCAAGTGTAACAGTGATGATAGCAGCAGTAACTTAGCAGAAACAATATGAAAAAGTTCATAGGCATTGGATCGATGACTTGTAGGATGATATTCATCATGTGACAGTTATAACCTAGGGCGATTCGGCACTAGCTCCAGTTCATCGATATAATGTAGGAATGTATTCCATAATTAGTCATACGTGCTTTATTAAAATAACTTGCATGACGTCTTTTGTCCTACCCTCCCATGGCAGCGGGGTCCATATTGGAAACTAAGGGATATTAAGGCCTCCTTTTAATAGAGAACCGGAACAAAGCATTAACACATAGTGAATACATGAACTCCTGAAACTACGGTAATCACCGGAAGAAGCCCCGCTTATTGTCACTCCAGGGTTACCGGATTATAACACGTAGTAGGTGACTATAACTTGCAAGATCGGATCTAACACATGGATATAATGATGAATTCATAAACGGTTCAGATCTGAGTTCATGGCACCCGGGTCCAAAGTGACAAGCATTAAGCATGGCAAAGTCATAGCAACATCAATCTAAGAACATAATGGATACTAGGGATCAAGCCCTAACAAAACTAACTCAATTACATGATGAATCTCATCCAACTCCTCACCGACCAGCGAGCCTACGAAGGAATTACTCACTCCCAGTGGGGAGCATCATGGAATTGGCGATGGAGAAGGGTTGGTGATGACGAAGAACGAAGATCTCCCTCTTCGGAGCCCCAAACGGACTCCAGATATGCCCTCTCGAGGAAGAACAGGGCTTGGCGGCGGCTCCGTTTCGTGGATCGCGATAATTCTTTCTCCCTGATTTTTTTCTCCGAAAAGAGGAATTTATAGTGTCAGGGTTGAGGTCTGTGGGGCCACCAGGTGGGTACAACCCACCTGGGCGCGCCAGGAGAGGGGGACGTCCCCTGGTGGGTTGTGCCCACCCAGGGGCCCCTCTTCGGTGGATCTTGGCTCCAGAAATTCTCTTTTATTATATAAAAAATCCTCGCAAAGTTTTGTTGCATTCCGAGAAATTTTATTTCTGCACAAAAACAACACCATGGTAGTTCTGCCAAAAACAGTGTCAGTCCGGGGTTAGTTTCATTCAAATCATGCAAATTAGAGTCCAAAACAAGAGGAAAAACGTGAGAAAAAGTAGATACGTTGGAGACGTATTAACTCCCCCAAGCTTAAACCTTTGCTTGTCCTCAAGCAATTCAGTTGATAAACTAAAAGTGAGAAAGAAAAACTTTTACGAGCTCTTTTGCTCTTGTTTGCATAAATAAGCTTAAACAACACACAGGTTTTCAGCCAACATTATAAGTAATCATATTAACAATAGCTCTTAAAGATTATAATGACTCATATCAATGACATAATCAGCTAGCGAGCAATAATAAGATATCTCAAATGGCAACACGTTGTCAAAACAACCATGATATAATATGACAATAGTGGTATCTCGCTAGCCCTTTTTGAGACCGCAAAACATAAATGCAGAGCACCTACAAAGTTCAAGCAGCGACCAAACATTGTAATTCATGGTACAAAAGATCCAATCATGATGCACCCAACATTAGCTACACACAATGCATAAATCATGACAGCTGTGCTCTGCTCAGTTTCTGGCGCTTCTTTCTAGAAGGTGGTGACACAACATAAAAGTAAATAAATAGTCCCTTCGCAGAGGGAAGCAGTGATTTGCAAAGTGCCAGAGCTCAATTTTTATAACAGAGGTAAATGCTATTTTGAGACATGCACCCTTTTTGTTCACTTCACGACCATCGGTTATCAACATCATCCATGCTAAGCACGCTAGTGGTGGTTCCCAAGCGATAAAAGTAAAGGTTTACTCCCCCTCCACAGCTTGTCCGAAACAACGGGTGTTGTCCATACCAACATCAGTCCCGGGGGAGTTTTGTTTAATTATTTGCATTTTTATGGTCGGGACTGGGAATCCCTATTACCACCCATTTTCTCGTGCGATGGCGAGTAAATAAACACTCGACCTGAGAATAACGCGCTTAGCATGGAGGATATCGACCACCTCCTATCGGTCCATGAACGATCCACACACACAAAAAGGATAATTTTTAGAAGTTTTTAGAGGTGGCACATGCAAATTTACTTAGGACAGCAGGGTAATACCGTATATAGGTAGGTATGGTGGACTCATCTGGAATAACTTTGGGTTCAAGGTTTTTGATGTACAAGCAGAATTCCCACGCTTAGTACAGGTGAAGGCTAGCAATTAAGATTGAGAAGCGGCCAGCTAGAGAGCAACAACGATCATAACCATGCATTATGCATAAGTAACATTGGAGACTAGCATGAGTAGGATATGAACACCATGAACATAAATATCATAGAGGCTATGTTGGTTTTGATTCAACTACATGCATAAACATGTGCCAAGTCAAGCTACTCGAACATTCAGAGGAGGATACCATATCATCATACTACATCACAATCATTTTAACGCTATGGTGATATCCAAGATAAATCATTATCCACTCTTAGCTACTTATGCATGGCATGAGAAACTATAATCTCTAATTGTCATTGCAAACATGTTTAATCATAATGGGCTGAAGCCTGGATACTAGGTTAAACATATTTACATAAACAGAACAAGTCGAGTTCATACCAGTTTCTCTTTGCCACGGCCAGTTCATCGAATGTCGTCGTTATTGCCTTTCACTTGCACGACCGAATGATATGAAAATAATAATAGTGCAAGAATGCCGTGGACTAAGCTGGAATCTGTAAACATTTTATTCAACATGAGAAGACAAGGTAAAATGGGCTCTTTATTAGTTCAAAAATTATTCATATGAGAGCCACTCAACATTTTCATCGTGGTCTTCTCCTTGGTACAACTCGAATAAAAGGAAAATAAATTCAGAGAAACACACCGAAATATTTTTGGAGTTTTTGGTTTTCTTGAACAAGCAATTAAAAGGGAAAAGCAAAAATGAGAAAAACTATTTACACGGGCAAGCTCCCAACAAGAAGAAGAAGAACAAGGAAATCTTTTTGGGTTTTCTTTTTAATATTACTACTAAGCATGCATATAAAGTAAATTAACTACAACTAATTTTTTTGGTTTTTCTAAAGTTTTTCAAACACACAAGAAGAAAGCAAGAAAATAAATCTAAGCATGGATGATACAATGAAAAAGTGTGACCACTGACAAATAGAATGATAAGTAGACATGAATGTAATGTCCGTGAGAAACACGTACTCCCCCAAGCTTAGGCTTTTGGCCTAAGTTGGTAGTCGATCAGTAGCCTGGAGGGTAGTAGTCGGCGTCGTAGCTCACGGAGGCTCTCGGTGCGGATGCCTCAGCACGCCGTGCCGCCACCACTGCTGCGTTATGAGCTCGGGCCTTGCTCTCAAGAACAAAATATCTTCCTTGCAGTTATAATAAAAAAGAGCAGGCGCAGGCGCAGGCAAATTTGTGTCCACGATAGATTTTTGGTTAAACATTTGATTGTAAGTGAAATTATCAACCTTTCCCTTAAGGATCTTGTGTTCTTTCAAAGTGTAAAAATCTAAATACCGCGTGGGTAGGATAGGATCAAAGGGCAAAGGAGAAACACCTAGCTCTCGTTCTAAACGCGTGGCATAAATTCCACCGTAGAACCAACCACTGTTAGCATTGTGCTGAAGTCTACGTGCAACAATCGCTCCAAGGTTATTATTCCTTTCACTAGTGAGAGCAGTGTGAATGAGGCTCAAGTCTGGCGCACAAAGTATACAGTCTTGCTTTCCTACTATGCATTTCCCATTAAATAATGCAAAATAATGAATTGCGGGAAAGTGAATGCTCTTTATTCTTCCTTGTCTCACTCCCCTATTTTCACCGTAACAAAGGCTAGTCAAGAAAGACTCGAACTCAGCCATTGGTGGCTCATCAAGCGAACCCCAAAAAGGAAGTTTGCAATGGTAAGCAAAATTCTCTAGTGGAATAGTAAATGGATTATCATAAAGCATAAACGACACCCTAGACTCACATCGAAAATATTTAAATCCTTTGACAAATGATTCAGTGAGAAGTTGGTGTTTTTCGCACTTATCTGAAAGGTAGGGACCGAGACCGGCATTGTGAACATATTGCTCAAATTCCTCTTTAATGTCCACTAGCATCATATACTCATCGCAAGGCCATAAGCATGTTTTGGTAGCGTGGAACTTTCACTTGGTTCAACATAAGACCGGCGAGCAGAACTATCACTAGAAGATGTCCCCAAGGATCGTCTCCTCGAAGAACTCCTTCCAAATAGGTTCATCATGTCCGCGTACAATTTTTCCTATGAACAAAAATCTGAATTTTTAGTTCACAAAATTTTCTCAACGAAACTTCACATAATTGATAACAACTACTCATAGGGATACATAGAGGCCATAGCAAGCATTCAAACTACTTAGAACACTAAGAATTCAACATGCAAGCACATCTACAGCAGCACCAAGAGTAGCTAATTATTCAAAGTATAAACCACTAAAGAAAAAACTAATTAGACAAATGGTGGAGTCACATACCGAGCAACAATCCCCCGAAACAGTTTCGGAAACGGAGTTTCGAGCAAAGAGATCGAAATCCGTGGGTTTGAGCTCAAGAACACGGGAAAGAGAGCAATGGGGAATTTTTTCTGGAGGTAAGTGATGAAGTGGGATGAAGAGGTAAGTGAAGGGGCCCACGTGGGGACCACAACCCACCAGGGCACGCCTGGGGTTCCTGGCGCGCCCAGGTGGGTTGTGCCTGTTGGGCAACATAGTAATTTCAAAAAAATTCTACGCACATGCAAGATCATGGTGATGCATAGCAACGAGAGGGGAGAGTGTTGTCCACGTACCCTCGTAGACTGAAAGCGGAAGCGTTAACACAACGCGGTTGATGTAGTCGTACGTCTTCACGATCCGACCGATCAAGTACCGAACGCACGGCACCTCCGAGTTCAGCACACGTTCAGCTCGATGACGTCCCTCGAACTCCGATCCAGCCGAGTGTTGAGGGAGAGTTTCGTCAGCATGACGGCGTGGTGAGAATGTTGATGTTCTACCGACGCAGGGCTTCACCTAAGCACCGCTACGATATTATCGAGGTGTAATATGGTGGAGGGGGCACCGCACACGGCTAAGAAATCAATGATCAATTGTGTGTCGAGAGGTGCCCCCCTGCCCCCGTATATAAAGGAGCAAGGGGGAGGCCGCCGGCCAAGGGAGGAGGCGCGCCAAGGGGGGAGTCCTACTCCCACCGGGAGTAGGACTCCTCCTTTCCTTGTTGGAGTAGGAAAAGGGAAGGGAGAAGGAGAAAGAAGGAAGGGGGCGCCCCCCTCCCTAGTCCAATTCGGACTAGTCCATGGGGAGGGGTGTGGCCACCCTTTGGGGTCTTTCTCTCCTTTCCCGTATGGCCCATTAAGGCCCAATACGAATTCCCGTAACTCTCCGGTACTCCGAAAAATACCCGAATCACTCGGAACCTTTCCGAAGTCCGAATATAGTCGTCCAATATATCGATCTTTACGTCTCGGCCATTTCGAGACTCCTCGTCATGTCCCCGATCTCATCCGGGACTCCGAACTCCTTCGGTACATCAAAACACATAAACTCATAATATAACCGTCATCGTAACGTTAAGCGTGCGGACCCTACGAGTTCGAGAACTATGTAGACATGACCGAGACACCTCTCCGGTCAATAACCAATAGCGGAACCTGGATGCTCATATTGGCTCCCACATATTCTACGAAGATCTTTATCGGTCAGACCGCATTAGAACATACGTTGTTCCCTTTCTCATCGGTATGTTATTTGCCCGAGATTCGATCGTCCGTATCTCCATACCTAGTTCAATCTCGTTACCGACAAGTCTCTTTACTCGTTCCGTAATACATCATCCCGCAACTAGCTCATTATTTGCAATGCTTGCAAGGCTTATAGTGATGTGCATAACCGAGTGGGCCCAGAGATACCTCTCCGACAATCGGAGTGACAAATCCTAATCTCGAAATACGCCAACCCAACAAGTACCTTCGAAGACACCTGTAGAGCACATTTATAATCACCTAGTTACGTTCTGACGTTTGGTAGCACACAAAGTGTTCCTCCGGTAAATGGGAGTTGCATAATCTCATAGTCATAGGAACATGTATAAGTCATGAAGAAAGCAATAGCAACATACTCAACGATCGAGTGCTAAGCTAACGGAATGGGTCAAGTCAATCACATCATTCTCCTAATGATGTGATCCCGTTAATCAAATGACAACTCATGTCTATGGCTAGGAAACATAACCATCTTTGATCAACGAGCTAGTCAAGTAGAGGCATACTAGTGACACTCTGTTTGTCTATGTATTCACACATGTATCAAGTTTCTGGTTAATACAATTCTAGCATGAATAATAAACATTTATCATGATATAAGGAAATAAATAATAACTTTTATTATTGCCTCTAGGGCATATTTCCTTCAGTCTCCCACTTGCACTAGAGTCAATAATCTAGTTCACATCGCCATGTGATTTAACATCAATAGTTCACATCACCATGTGATTAACACCCATAGTCCACATCGTCATGTGACCAACACCCAAAGGGTTTACTAGAGTCAGTAATCTAGTTCACATCGCTATGTGATTATCACCCAAAGAGTACTAAGGTGTGATTATGTTTTGCTTGTGAGATAATTTTAGTCAACAGGTCTGTCACATTCAGATCCGTAAGTATTTTGCAAATTTCTATGTCTACAATGCTCCGCACGGAGCTACTCTAGCTAATTGCTCCCACTTTCAATATGTATCTAGACCGAGACTTAGAGTCATCTAGATTAGTCTCAAAACTTGCTTTGACGTAACCCTTTACGATGAACCTTTTGTCACTTCCATAATCGAGAAACATATCCTTATTCCACTAAGGATAATTTTGACCGCTGTCCAGTGATCTACTCCTAGATCACTATTGTATTCCCTTGGCAAAATCAGTGTAGGGTATACAATAGATCTGGTACACAGCATGGCATACTTTATAGAACCTATGTCCAAGGCATAGGGAATGACTTTCATTCTCTTTCTATCTTCTGCCGTGGTCGGGCTTTGAGTCTTACTCAATTTCACACCTTGTAACACATGCAAGAACTCTTTCTTTGACTGTTCTATTTTGGACTACTTCAAAATCTTGTTAAGGTATGTACTCATTGAAAAAACTTATCAAGTGTCTTGATCTATCTCTATAGATTTTGATGCTCAATATGTAAGCAGCTTCACCGAGGTCTTTCTTTGAAAAACTCCTTTCAAACACTCCTTTATGCTTTGCAGAATAATTCTACATTATTTCTGATCAACAATATGTCATTCACATATACTTATCAGAAATGCTGTAGTGCTCCCACTCACTTTCTTGTAAATACAGGCTTTACCGCAAGTCTGTATAAAACTATATCCTTTGATCAACTTATCAAAGCGTATATTCCAACTCCGAGATGCTTGCACCAGTCCATAGATGGATCGTTGGAGCTTGCATATTTTGTTAGCACTTTTAGGATTGACAAAACCTCCTGGTTGCATCATATACAACTCTTCTTTAATAAATCCATTAAGGAATGCAGTTTTGTTTATCCATTTGCCATATTTCATAAAATGCGGCAATTGCTAACATGATTCAGACAAACTTAAGCATAGATACGAGTGAGAAACTCTCATCGTATTCAACACCTTGAACTTGTCGAAAACCTTTTTGCGACAATTCTAGCTTTGTAGACAGTAACACTACTATCACTATCTGTCTTCCTCTTGAAGATCCATTTAATCTCAATGGCTCGCCGATCATTGGGCAAGTCAATCAAAGTCCATACTTTGTTCTCATATATGGATCTTATCTCAGATTTCATGGCCTGAAGCCATTTCGCGGAATCTGGGCTCATCATCGCTTCCTCATAGTTCGTAGGTTCGTCATGGTCAAATAACATGACCTCCAGAACGGGATTACCGTACCACTCTGGTGTGGATCCCACTCTGGTTTACCTACGAGGTTTGGTAGTAACTTGATCTGAAGTTACATGATCATCATCATTAACTTCCTCACTAATTGGTGTAGGAGTCACAGGAACATATTTCTGTGATGAACTACTTTCCAATAAGGGAGCAGGTACAGTTACCTCATCAAGTTCTACTTTCCTCCCACTCACTTCTTTCGAGAGAAACTCCTTCTCTAGAAAGGATCCATTATTAGCAATGAATGTCTTGCCTTCGGATCTGTGATAGAAGGTGTACCCAACTGTCTCCTTTGGGTATCCTATGAAGATACATTTCTCCGATTTGGGTTTGAGCTTATCAGGATGAAACCTTTTCACATAAGCATCGCAACCCCAAACTTTAAGAAACGAAAACTTTGGTTTCTTGCCAAACCACAGTTCATACGGTGTCGTCTCAAACGGATTTAGATGGTGCCCTTTTTTACGTGAATGCAGCTGTCTCTAATGCATAACCCCAAAACTATAGTGGTAAATCAGTAAGAAACATCATAGATCGCACCATATCTAATAAAGTATGGTTATGACGTCCGGACACACCATTACGTTGTGGTGTTCCAGGTGGCGTGAGTTGCGAAACTATTCCGCATTGTTTCAAATGAAGACCAAACTCGTAACTCAAATATTCTCCTCCACGATCAGATCGTAGAAACTTTATTTTCTTGTTACGATGATTTTCCACTTCACTCTGAAATTATATGAACTTTTCAAATGTTTCAGACTTCTGTTTCATTAAGTAGATATACCCATATCTGCTCAAATCATCTGTGAAGGTCAGAAAATAATGATACCTGCTACGAGCCTCAATATTCATCGGACCACATACATCTGTATGTATGATTTCCAACAAATCTGTTGCTCTCTCCATAGTTCCAGAGAATGGCGTTTTAGTCATCTTGCCCATGAGGCACGGTTCGCAAGCATCAAGTGATTCCAAAATCCCATCAGTATGGAGTTTCTTCATGCGCTTTACACCAATATGACCTAAACGGCAGTGCCACAAATAAGTTGCACTATCATTATTAACTTTGCATCTTTTGGCTTCATTATTATGAATATGTGTATCACTACGATCGAGATCCAACAAACCATTTTATTGGGTGTATGACCATAGAAGGTTTTATTCATGTAAACAGAACAACAATTATTCTCTAATTTAAATGAATAACCGTATTGCAACAAACATGATCAAATCATATTCATGCTCAACGCAAACACCAAATAACACTTATTTAGTTTCAACACTAATCCCGAAAGTATAGGGAGTGTGCGATGATGATCATATCAATCTTGGAACTACTTCCAACACACATCGTAACCTCGCCTTTTACTAGTTTCTGTTTATTTTGCAACTCCCGTTTCGAGTTACTACTCTTAGCAACTGAACCAGTATAAAATACCGAGGGGTTGCTATAAACACTAGTAAAGTACACATCAATAACATGTATATCCAATATACCTTTGTTCACTTTGCCATCCTTCTTATCCACCAAATAGTTGGGGTAGTTCTGCTTCCAGTGCCAGTCCCTTTGTAGTAGAAGCACTTAGTCTCAGGCTTAGGACCAGACTTAGGCTTTTTCACTTGAGCAGCAACTTGCTTGCCGTTCTTCTTGAAGTTCCCCTTCTTCCCTTTGCCCTTTTCTTGAAACTAGTGATCTCGTCAACCATCAACACTTGATGTTTTTCTTGATTTCTACCTTCGTCGATTTCAGCATCACGAAGAGCTCGGGAATTACTTTCGTCATCCCTTGCATACTATAGTTCATCACGAAGTTCTACTAACTTGGTGATGGTGACTAGAGAATTCTGTCAATCACTATTTTATCTGGAAGATTAACTCCCACTTGATTCAAGCGATTGTAGTACCCAGACAATCTGAGCACATGCTCACTGCTTGAGCTATTCTCCTCCATCTTTTAGCTATAGAACTTGTTGCAGACTTCATATCTCTCAACTCGGGTATTTGCTTGAAATATTAACTTCAACTCCTGGAACATCTCATATGGTCCATGACGTTCAAAACGTCTTTGAAGTCCCGATTCTAAGCCGTTAAGCATGGTGCCCTAAACTATCAAGTAGTCATCATATTGAGCTAGCCAAACGTTCATAACGTCTGCATCTGCTCCTGCAATAGGTCTGTCACCTAGCGGTGCATCAAGGACATAATTTTTCTGTGCAGCAATGAGGATAATCCTCAGATCACGGATCCAATCCGCATCTTTGCCACTAACATCTTTCAACATAATTTTTCTCTAGGAACATATCAAAAATAAACACAGAGAAGCAACAATGCGAGCTATTGATCTACAACATAATTTGCAAAATACTATCAGGACTAAGTTCATGATAAATTTAAGTTCAATTAATCATATTACTTAAGAACTCCCACTTAGATAGACATCCCTCTAATCATCTAAGTGATTACGTGATCCAAATCAACTAAACCATGTCCGATCATCACGTGAGATGGAGTAGTTTCAATGGTGAACATCACTATGTTGATCATATCTACTATATGATTCACGCTCGACCTTTCGGTCTCCGTGTTCCGAGGCCATATCTGCATATGCTAGGCTCGTCAAGTTTAACCTGAGTATTCGCGTGTGCAACTGTTTTGCACCCGTTGTATTTGAACGTAGAGCCTATCACACCCGATCATCACGTGGTGTCTCAGCACAAAGAACTTTCGCAATGGTGCATACTCAGGGAGAACACTTTTATCTTGAAATTTTAGTGAGAGATCATCTTATAATGCTACCGTCAATCAAAGCAAGATAAGATGCATAAAAGATAAACATCACATGCAATCAATATAAGTGATATGATATGGCCATCATCATCTTGTGCTTGTGATCTCCATCTCCGAAGCACTGTCATGATCACCATCGTCACCGGCGTGACACCTTGATCTCCATCGTAGTATCGTTGTTGTCTCACCAACTATTGCTTTTACGACTATCGCTACAGCTTAGTGATAAAGTAAAACAATTACATGGCGATTGCATTGCATACAATAAAGCGAGAACCATATGGCTCCTGCCAGTTGCCGATAACTCGGTTACAAAACATGATCATCTCATACAATAAAATATAGCATCATGTCTTGACCATATCACATCACAACATGCCCAGCAAAAACAAGTTAGACGTCCTCTACTTTGTTGTTGCAAGTTTTACGTGGCTGCTACGGGCTTAGCAAGAACCGTTCTTACCTATGCATCATAACCACAATGATAGTTTGTCAAGTTGGTGCTGTTTTAACCTTCGCAAGGACCGGGCGTAGCCACACTCGGTTCAACTAAAGTGAGAGAGATTGACACCCGCCAGTCACCTTTAAGCAACGAGTGCTCACAACGGTGAACCTAGTCTCGCGTAAGCGTACGCATAATGTCGGTCCGGGCCGCTTCATCTCACAATACCGCCGAACCAAAGTATGACATGCTGGTAAGCAGTATGACTTATATCGCGCACAACTCACTTGTGTTCTTGTCGGGACCCCGATTCCAAGTCACACCGATCTAGAATGTAACACCTCATATCACTTTGCGGCCTCACGCACGGTATTCCCACGGGTGTCGCCTTACCATGGCCCGGGACCGTTTGCGCATTTTGGCTCACGTATATGACAATGTCGCTAGCATCCATATGACAGAGAACCCGGGCCGACATGGCTAGTCGTGAACCCAAAGCGGCACTAACGTATGGGGACAGGCATACATGAATCAACATCGAGCGTGTCGGTCAGCAGCGTGTGAATCCGGGCTGTAGCACTGGGCTAACAGGACTCCGGGAACCCGGGCTGTAGCAGGCTAGGCAGGACTCCGGATGTCACCGCGTGACATTTCCCCGAAGGGACAGACATAGGAACGAAATGAAACACATGCCGGCCAGTCAAGTGCCCAGAGCAGTAGTGCTGGGCTAGCAGGACTCCGGTGAACCGGGCTATAGCGGACTACTATGGCTCAAGGAGGCACTAGACTACATTTCCCCATAAGAGAGGCTGCCAAGGACAAACAACTAGATTTTCGGATCCCACACATAGCAATACACGCTACACGTACGCATAACATGCAAGTATGTGCTATACAACATGGCATCACAATATAACGCAAACTCATATAGATAAAAGGCCCAAAGGAGCCACATAGCATTAAGTACAAACAGGGGTCACATGACCCATCATTCAGAGCATACAAGCAACGGAAGCATTACATGTCTGGGTATAGACAACTACAAAAGAAAAAGGCTGAGAAGCCTGACTATCTACAAGACCCTCCCAAGGGTGCAAGATCGTAGCTGAGGTACAAGCTACCCGTCGAAGTCCAAGCGGAACTACTAGTAAGACCGAAGTCTCCGCTGCAAAAACATAAATAAAGCAACATGAGTACAATGGTACTCAGCAAGACTTACATCAGATCCTATCATACATGCATTTGTATCAGGAAGGTAGTGTGGGATTTAGTTGCAGCAAGCCAGCTTTGACTCAGTGGCTATCCTGTTCTACGACTACGAGAAACTTCTTTGAGGTAAGAAGGCGCACACGAGTCCACTAATCACCACCTCAATACACCACTATGGATTCATTCCCGTCTCACTACGAGAAGCCATCCATAGCACTCACACTTATCTTGAGCATTTTAGAGTATCCACTTCAAGTTGTCTATGTACCACGTAAGCATCCAAGAAGTCCATAACCGAGGACACGGCTATTCGAATAGATCATGATAACCCTGCAGGGGTATACTGCGTCACACACGCTCTCGCCACTCACCGCCATGTACACGTCATGTACCTCGACAACCTTCAAGCAGAAGCCTGGCGAGGGTGTCGGCCACGACCTGACTAACCACGCAAGACTCTAGTCCAGGTTTATCGCCTATTCGGGTTCCATCCGCAAGGAGATCCGGCCGGGGTGTCGCTCACGGCCCCAAACGATGTGTACAGGGTTCCCGAGCCCACCATCCGGGTGCCACTCGGTACACCGGGCCACGTGTGCCTAGTCTGTCCCAAGCCCACCCTGCCGGGTGCCACTCGGTAGAAAAATAGCACTACCTACAAACACCAGAAACTAGTTGCAACTCCTGGACAGAGATCAAGTTGGTTAATAAGTCGAGAGGGGCACTTAAGCATTCCAATGTGTGGTAGTAGCTAGTCATTGGACAACATACACAGAACTCAGTGCTTAAGGGCGGTTCCAGTGAGACAACCCACCATGTACTTCTACATGGCCTCTCACCGCTACCTTTACCAAATCGTGTTCACACGCTTAACTCTCGGCAACAGAACATATCACAACACTCCAATTCATTCCCAATGAACCAGACCTGACACAACTCTAAGCAATAGCAGGCATGGCATGGTAGGAACACAACATGGCTCAATCAACTCCTACACATGCTAGTGGGTTTCAACTATTTACTGTGGCAATGACAGGTCATGCAGAGGAATGGGTTCAACTACCGCAGCATAAAGTAGCAGTTGAATCGTTTGTCCTAATGTAGTAAAAGAGAGCAGAAGCGAGAGAGTAGGATTGTATCGGGATGAACAAAGGGGGTTTGCTTGCCTGGTAGATCAACAGGGTGGCACTGCTCCTCAGACAGGTACTCTGGAACACTCTCCGGAGCAGGACCTATCGAGAGGGAACGGTGTCGAAAGTCAAAACACAATCATATGCAACAATATGATGCATGAATATGGCATGAATATGTGATGTATTTTGAGCCAATGCATTTAGCATTCAACTTGGAGGAGATCCATTTGAACCAAAGGTTCAAATGCAACTCTAATTTAAGTCCTTATATATGACATTTATATGTTTTCACTTATACAGTAGGTATAAGTTGGTTTGTCATGCATGAAACTAGTACAGATGGATAGATTGCATTTTTCTGATAATTTTTCATATATAAATTATTTAAATCTGAGCTACGGTTGAATTTCTATGAATTTTAGAAGTTTTGAACATATTCTGGAATTTCCTGATTTAATTTAAATCCAGAAAAGGGTTTGTTGCGTCAGCACTGCATCATCATGACGTCAGCGGGTTAGCGGCACTGACCAAGTCAAACCTGACGTGTGGCGTCCACACGTCAGTGACTTAGTGTTAACCCGAGGGGTTTTCTAGTTAATCTAAATTATCTAGGGGTGCTGGGGCCCATTGTCAGTGTCAGTGGGGGTAGATTAGAGGGTGATTAGCCGGCAGGCCGGGCCCACACGTCAGGCCGGCGAGGTCATCGCCGGCGACCTCTGGACGCGGCGGCGTCCGCGATATAGGCCACGGGGGCGGCAGCTGAGGGCGCCGGGGCATAGCCCGGGCTCGTCCGCATCCATGGGAGGTGACGGAAGGACGCGGGGTGGCCGGAGCTCACCGGAGCGGAGCTCGGGCGGCGGCCGGAGCACGGCCAAGGGCGGGCGCAGCGCTGCGGTGCACGGGGAGGCCACGCGAGGGGCTCTGTGGCACCCTCGTGGCACCAGGAGCACGGTGAGGTGCTCGGGGCGAGCTGCAGTGGCTTGAGCGACGGCGGCGACATGGACGGCGGCGAGGAGCTACGGCCATGGTGGGGGTCGGGGCTACAGCGCGGGAACGGAGAAACGGAGAGAGGGGAACGGGGCAGGAGCTCACGGTGGACTCGACGGCGTCGTCGGAGAGCTCGGGGACACACTGGAGACGGTGGGGCCGCGAAGACGATCTCCGGCGGCCGGAGTTGAGGACGACGGTGATGGAGGCGCTCCAGGGCGTTCCGGCTTGCGTGGCTCAGCAGAGGGGTTCAGCGCGAGGAGGCGGAGCTCTGGGACACGACGGAGGTGCGAGGGGATGGCGGGGAGCGCGGGGCAGCGAACGGCGGCGACCGGCGCGTTCGGGCGTCGCGGGGGAGAGCGGGAGAGAGGAGGGGAGAGGCGCAGGAGAGAGGGAGTGAGGCCAGGGGGAGCTGGGCGCTTCTGGCGAGGCCAGGTCGAAGAGGGGAAAGGGCAGGCAGGCAGCTGCCGGGCGTGCATGCGCGCGGCGTGCGGCGACCACGCGCCCTGTCCCTCTAGCGCGAGGAGGGGGACGACTGGCACTGGCCAGTCAGCTGGGCTGGCCTGCTGGGCCAGGCCAGGCCGCACAGTGCCAGGCCGCAGGTAAGCTCCCTTTTCCTATTTCTTTTTCTTTTCTAATTTTCTGACATTTGTTTGGTTTAATAAAAATAGTAAACCATTTTATTTACTTATGCCAATTTTTATAGAGGCTAGTGGTATTATTCCAGAACTCCTCAACAAATGGCATAATTTTTGGACAATATTTTATATATATAACAATATATATCCGAAGCAAATAGTTATTGCATTAATTCCAAATGCCCAAAATAAATACTTATGAGCTCCTAAAAATATTGGTTTGATTTTTATCTCTGTCCAATATTTTCAGAGAGCAACATGAACATTTTCTTGGACCCTTTTTGAGCAATTTTTATTTGGGTCATTTCCAGAAATGATTCTGAGGGTTTCACAAATCCCCACTTCAATTTAAAACGAAATTTAAACATGATGCACACATGGCTAGCTAGTCTAGGTCATACCAGAACTAGGGATGTGACAACTCGCCCCCACTTGCAAGAATCTCGTCCCGAGATTCAGGGGTCGACGGAAAGAAGGTGGGGTACTCCAGTCGAAGACGATCTTCTCGCTCCCAAGTAGCTTCTCTCTCAGAATGATGAGACCACTGAACCTTGAGAAACTTGATGTTCTGACGTCGGGTGACACGCTCTGCTTGATCAAGAATGCGAATAGGGTACTCTCGTTATGTGAGGTTATCTTGGAGATCAAGCGTTTCATGGTCCACTCCGCGGATGGGATCCGAGAAGCAACACCTGAGTTGGGAGACGTGGAAGACATCATGGACTCGAGAAAGATGTGGGGGTAGTTCTAACTGGTAGGCAACCTCTCCTCGTTTAGCGAGAATGCGAAAAGGACCAATGTAACGAGGAGCCAACTTGCCCTTGATACCGAAACGATGGGTACCCTTTAGAGGAGTAACCCGAAGGTAAGCCTTGTCGCCAACTTCATAAGCCACTTCCTTATGACGACGGTCATACTGGCTCTTTTGACGAGACTGGGCTGTTTTCAAATTCTCACGAATGATGCAAACTTGCTCTTCTGCTTCCTGGATCATGTCTGGTCCAAAGAATTGTCTTCACCGGTTTCTGACCAGTTCAAAGGTGTTCGACATCTTTGTCCATACAGAATCTCGAAAGCAGCTTTCTTAAGACTGGATTGATAGCTATTGTTATAAGCGAACTCGGCGAAAGGTAGGCATTTCTCCCAATCCATACCGAATGAGATAACGCAAGCCCTAAGCATGTCTTCGAGAATTTGGTTGACCCTTTCCACCTGACCACTTGATTGAGGGTGGAAAGCGGTACTGAAGGAAAGATGGGTGCCCATGGCAGTTTGGAAACTCTCCCAGAAATGAGAAGTGAAGAGACTACCACGGTCTGAATTGATCTCTAGTGGAACACCATGAAGTGACACTATTCGAGAAATATATAAGTCAGCGAGCTGACTAGCTGTGATACTCTCTCAAACAGGTAGGAAGTGAGCCACTTTGGAAAGACGATCAATGACTACGAAAATAGCGTTATTCCCTTTCTTGGTTCTGGGAAAGCCGGTGATGAAGTCCATACCAACTTTATCCCATTTCCACTCAGGAATGGCTAAAGGTTGAAGGGTGCCAGCAGGTCTTTGATGCTCTGCCTTAACGCGACGACAAACCTCACAGTTAGCTATGAACTCAGCAATTTCTCTCTTCATCCTAGTCCACCAGAACCTCTGGCGTAGGTCCTGATACATCTTAGTACTACCGGGATGAATCGTGAGAGGGGATTCATGTGCCTCCTTAAGGATCAATTGTCGCAGATGTTGATTCTTGGGAACCACCAAGCGATTCTCAAAGAAAACAGCACCTCGATCATCCATAGAGAAACATCCACCAACTCCCTTCTTAATGTTTCTCCTGATGCGGGTAACACCCCTATCAAACTTCTGGTCAGAAATGATCTGATCCTCAAGGGTAGGTTTCGCCACCAAGGTAGAAAGGAATCCTTGAGGAGCAATGTGAAGGTTAAGCTTACAGAATTCCTCATGGAGAAGTGGTTGGCCCTGCTGCAACATAAGATTGTTGCAATAGGACTTACGACTTAGCGCATCAGCCATGACATTGCCCTTGCCTGGGGTGTAGGTAATCCCTAAGTCGTAATCTGAGATCAACTCCAACCAACGTCTTTGCCTAAGGTTCAAATCTGGTTGGGTGAAAATATACTTGAGACTCTGGTGATCGGTGTAGATCTCGCAACGTTTACCAAGAAGGTAATGTCGCCAGGTCTTAAGTGCATAGACTACGGCTGCAAGCTCTAGATCATGTGTAGGATAATTCTCCTCATGTGGATGCAACTGTCGAGATGCATAGGCAATCACATGACGATCCTGCATAAGAATGCAGCCTAGTCCCTGTCGTGAGGCGTCGCAGTAGATAACAAAGTCTTTAGTGAAATCCGGTGGCACCAGTATGGGAGCAGAAGTCAGGCGTCTTTTCAGTTCCTAAAAACTGTATTCACACTGTGGGGACCACTCAAACTTTTTATCCTTCTTGAGAAGTTCCGTGAGGGGTTTGGCTACTTTGGAGAAGTTTTCAACAAAGCGGCGACAATAACTGGCTAGACCAAGGAAACTCCTAACTTGTTTAACTGTTTTAGGTGGAGTCCAATCAAGAACGGCCTGAACTCTCTCAGGATTGACAGCAATGCCCTTACCAGAGAACACGTGGCCTAGGTAGGTCACTTCTGGCAACCAAAATTCGCACTTGGAGAACTTGGCATAAAGGCGGTGCTCTCTGAGTTTTTCTAACACAAGTCTAAGATGTTCGGCATGCTCTTCCTCGTTCTTCGAGTAGATAAGGATATCATCGAGGTAAACCACGACGAACTTGTCTAAGTACTCCATGAAGATCGAGTTCATCAAGCGGGAGAAGGTAGCTGGAGCATTGGTTAGACCAAAGGACATGACGGTGTACTCGTACTGGCCATAATGAGTGACAAAAGCCGTCTTAGGAATGTCCCTGTTTCTAATCTTGATTTGGTGGTAGCCTAACCTCAAATCCATCTTGGAAAAGACTGAGGATCCAGCGAGCTGATCATACAGGTCGTTGATCCTGGGGAGCGGATACTTGTTCTTTATCATGAACAAGTTAACGGGACGATAATCTACAACCATCCGGTCCGTACCATCCTTCTTCTTGACGAAGAGGGCGGGGCAAGCCCAGGGAGAAGAACTAGGACGGATGAAACCCTTTTGCAAGGACTCATCAAGTTGTTTCTTAAGCTCAGCTAGTTCTAAAGGTGCCATCTTGTAAGGTCTCCTAGAGATTGGGGCGGTTCCTGGGATAAGATCTATGACAAACTCTACATCCCTGTCAGGTGGAATACCTGGCAGTTCTTCTGGAAAGACATCCGGAAAGTCACGGACTACCGGGATATCTTCAAGGTCTGGAAGAGGACTGGCATTAAGAGAATAGAGTCGACGCTTTGCAACTCTGGTGGAGACAGTGACTATCTTGCCAGATGGGTGTGTGAGCTGAACGGACCGGGTGTAACAATCAATCTTGGCATGATGAGCTGTCATCCAGTCCATACCCAAGATGATGTTAATATCTGTGGACTTGAGGGCTATAAGTGAGGCAAGGAATACAAGTCTGTCAACAAGGATTTCATTACCATGGCTTATTCTGGTAGTTTGCCATCTAGACCCTGGAGTTTGGATTTCAAGTGGAGTTGGCATATCACAAAATGACATGTCGTGCAAACGGGCATAGCCTTCAGAGATGAAGGAGTGAGATGCTCCAGTATCGAATAGAACCGAAGCTGGATGGCAATTGACAAGGAGTGTACCAAGAACGACATCCGGATCATCATGAGCGTCTTTAGCTGAGGCGTGATGCACACGTCCACGCTCAGTGGGAGCTGACTTGACACTGATCATCTTGCGTGATTGCTTACCACTGCCAACAGACTTCTCAGGCAGGGGTGGGGCATAGTTAGTTTGAGAGCAGTCACGTGCATAGTGTCCTGGCTTCCCACATGTGAAGCAAGTCCCTGAAGTTGGATGTGGACCCGCATTGACAAGCGGTCTACCAATAGGCCTGGGTGGAGCATACTGCTGAACTGAGTGAGGCGGCACATAAGATGGTCTCGGGGTATAACCGGGTGGAATAGAAGAGTTTGGAACCCAAATCCGGCGCTTCTAAGAAGTAGAACCAGAGGAAGGAACCAAATCACGGGTGTGCTTACGAGACTCCTCGTATGTGAGCTGAGCTGTCTCTGCATTAATGGCCTTGTTCACAAGAGCCTGGAATGTACTACAATGGTGCAAGTGGAGATCACGACGCCACTTGGGGTTGAGACCCTTCCGGAACCTAGCCTGCTTCTTAGCGTCCGTGGACACTTCTTCTGTAGCATAGCGGGCGAGGTTTTCAAACTCTCTACTGTAAGTATCAACAGCCACCTTACCCTGGGTGAGACTACAGAACTCTTCTCTCTTGCGGTCAATGAGAGCCTGGGGAATGTGATGCTCGCGAAAAGCCTCAGTGAATCTCTCCAGGTCGGTATCTGGCCAACTGGAAGCATAGCCTCATAGTTCTGCCACCAAAGACTAGCAGGACCTTCCAGGTGATATGCAGCATAAGTGACCTTGTCACCTTCAGCTACGTTCGCATAACGCAGCTTGTGTGTGATACTACGGAGCCAGTCATCTGCATCGAGTGGTTCAATGGAATGATGGAAGGTAGGTGGTTTCAATCCAATGAAATCATAGATGGTCGCTGACTCTTTGCACTGGGGTGCGGTGTTCTCCTCGATACGTGCTAACAGGCGGTTAGACTCGTGCTTGTTCCTCTCCATCTCTAACATAAACTCTGCCAATGAAGGCTGGTCGGGAGGATCCTCCTCATCCCTACCACCTCCGTGGTTCAGGCAACGAGCAACAGAACTTCGGTAAACTGATGACATCCTGAGAAGCGGAACCAAGGACGAGGTCAACAACAACTATAGGATGCAACATGTAGCATAAGAAAATTTAGTATCTCTCAAACTCCTAGGACGAATCCGGCAGCATGACGGCAGTAAAATGCTCAAAATGAGACATTCTGCAAAGGATGGGGTAGCACCTTACTCAACATCATCACTCAAGGTTCTGAGATATTACTAAACAGGCTACACCGGAGGTACTCAAACTGGGATAAGACTCTGATCAACCAATCCTAAGAGACTACGGTGTAGTAACACGTGATCCTGATGGACGGAAGAGAAAGCCTAGTTCCTTAACCCCGTAAGAAAGATAGGATGACTCAGATCAGAAGGCATGAGGTAAAAGGAGTAAAAGAGCCTTACGTTCCCTTCCACAATCAATTCCCATACATAACTAAGGAATTTCTAGACTCAACTTCGACCAGGTTGGCTTGGAAATCCTACAGGCAGTCAGGCTCTGGTACCAAAGCTGTCGGGACCCTGATTCCAAGTCACACCGATCTAGCATGTAACACCTCATATCACTTTGCGGCCTCACGCACGGTATTCCCACGGGTGTCGCCTTACCATGGACCGGGACCGTTTGCGCCTTTTGGCTCACGTATATGACAATGTCGCTAGCATCCATCTGACAGAGAACCCGGGCCGACATGGCTAGTCGTGAACCCAAAGCGGCACTAACGTATGGGGACAGGCATACATGAATCAACATCGAGCGTGTCGGTCAGCAGCGTGTGAATCCGGGCTATAGCACTGGGCTAACAGGACTCCGGGAACCCGGGCTATAGCAGTCTAGGCAGGACTCCGGATGTCACCGCGTGACATTTCCCCGAAGGGACAGACACAGGAACAAAATGAAACACATGCCGGCCAGTCAAGTGCCCAGAGCAGTAGTGCTGGGCTAGCAGGACTCCGGTGAACCGGGCTGTAGCGGACTACTATGGCTCAAGGAGGCACTAGACTACATTTCCCCATAAGAGAGGCTGCCAAGGACAAACAACTAGATTGTCGAATCCCACACATAGCAATACACGCTACACGTACGCATAACATGCAAGTATGTGCTGTACAACATGGCATCACAACATAACGCAAACTCATATAGATAAAAGGCCCAAAAGAGCCACATAGCATTAAGTACAAACAAGGGTCACATGGCCCATCATTCAGAGCATACAAGCAATGGAAGCATTACATGTCTGGGTACAGACAACTACAAAAGAAAAAGGCTGAGAAGCCTGACTATCTACAAGACCCTCCCAAGGGTGCAAGATCGTAGCTGAGGTACAAGCTACCCGTCGAAGTCCAAGCGGAACTACTAGTAAGACCGAAGTCTCCGCTGCAAAAACATAAATAAAGCAACATGAGTACAAAGGTACTCAGCAAGACTTACATCAGATCCTATCATACATGCATTTGTATCAGGAAGGTAGTGTGGGGTTTAGTTGCAGCAAGCCAGCTTTGACTCAGTGGCTATCCTGTTCTACGACTACGAGAAACTTCTTTGAGGTAAGAAGGCGCACACGAGTCCACTAATCACCACCTCAATACACCACTATGGATTCATTCCCGTCTCACTACGAGAAGCCATCCATAGCACTCACACTTATCTTGAGCATTTTAGAGTATCCACTTCAAGTTGTCTATGTACCACGTAAGCATCCAAGAAGTCCATAACCGAGGACACGGCTATTCGAATAGATCATGATAACCCTGCAGGGGTGTACTGCGTGACACACGCTCTTGCCACTTACCGCCATGTACACGTCATGTACCTCGGCAACCTTCAAGCGGAAGCCTGGCGAGGGTGTCGGCCACGACCTGACTAACCACGCAAGACTCTAGTCCAGGTTTATCGCCTATTCGGGTTCCATCCGAAAGGAGATCCGGCCGGAGTGTCGCTCACGGCCCCAAACGATGTGTACAGGGTTCCTGAGCCCACCATCCGGGTGCCACTCGGTACACCGGGCCACGTGTGCCTAGTCTGTCCCAAGCCCACCCTGCCGGGTGCCACTCGATAGAAAAATAGCACTACCTACAAACACCAGAAACTAGGTTCAACTCCTGGACAGAGATCAAGTTGGTTAATAAGTCGAGAGGGGCACTTAAGCATTCCAATGTGTGGTAGTAGCTAGTCATTGGACAACATACACAGAAGTCAGTGCTTAAGGGCGGTTCCAGTGAGACAACCCACCATGTACTCCTACATGGCCTCTCACCGCTACCTTTACCAAATCGTGTTCACACGCTTAACTCTCGGCACCAGAACATATCGCAACACTCCAATTCATTCCCAATGAACCAGACCTGACACAACTCTAAGCAATAGCAGGCATGGCATGGTAGGAACACAACATGGCTCAATCAACTCCTACACATGCTAGTGGGTTTCAACTATTTACTGTGGCAATGACAGGTCATGCAGAGGAATGGGTTCAACTACCGCAGCATAAAGTAGCAGTTGAATCCTTGTTGTCCTAATGCAGTAAAAGAGAGCAGAAGCGAGAGAGTAGGATTGTATCGGGATGAACAAAGGGGGTTTGCTTGCCTGGTAGATCAACAGGGTGGCACTGCTCCTCAGACAGGTACTCTGGAACACTCTCCGGAGCAGGACCTATCGAGAGGGAACGGTGTCGACAGTCAAAACACAATCATATGCAACAATATGATGCATGAATATGGCATGAATATGTGATGTATTTTGAGCCAATGCATTTAGCATTCAACTTGGAGGAGATCCATTTGAACCAAAGGTTCAAATGCAACTCTAATTTAAGTCCTTATATATGACATTTATATGTTTTCACTTATACAGTAGGTATAAGTTGGTTTGTCATGCATGAAACTAGTACAGATGGATAGATTGCATTTTTGTGATAATTTTTCATATATAAATTATTTAAATCTGAGCTACGGTTGAATTTCTATGAATTTTAGAAGTTTTGAACATATTCTGGAATTTCCTGATTTAATTTAAATCCAGAAAAGGGTTTGTTGCGTCAGCACTGCATCATCATGACGTCAGCGGGTTAGCGGCGCTGACCAAGTCAAACCTGATGTGTGGGGTCCACACGTCAGTGACTCAGTGTTAACCCGAGGGTTTTCTAGTTAATCTAAATTATCTAGGGGTGCTGGGGCCCATTGTCAGTGTCAGTGGGGGTAGATTAGAGGGTGATTAGCCGGCAGGCCGGGCCCACACGTCAGGCCGGTGAGGTCATCGCCGGCGACCTCTGGACGCGGCGGCGTCCGCGATATAGGCCACGGGGGCGGCAGCTGAGGGCGCTGGGGCATAGCCCGGGCTCGTCCGCATCCAGGGGAGGTGACGGAAGGACGCGGGGTGGCCGGAGCTCGGGCGGCGGCGGGAGCATGGCCAAGGGCGGGCGCAGCGCTGCGGTGCACGGGGAGGCCACCCGAGGGGCTCTGCGGCACCCTCGTAGCACCAGGAGCACGGTGAGGTGCTCGAAGCGAGCTGCAGTGGCTTGAGCGACGGCGGCGACATGGACGGCGGCGAGGAGCTACGGCCATGGTGGGGGTCGGGGCTACAGCGCGGGAACGGAGAAACGGAGAGAGGGGAACGGGGCAGGAGCTCACGGTGGACTCGACGGCGTCGTCGGAGAGCTCGGGGACGCACTGGAGACGGTGGGGCCGCGAAGACGATCTCCGGCAGCCGGAGTTGAGGACGACGGTGATGGAGGCGCTCCAGGGCGTTCCAGCTTGCGTGGCTCTGCAGAGGGGTTCAGCGCGAGGAGGCGGAGCTCTGGGACACGACGGAGGTGCGAGGGAATGGCGGGGAGCGCGGGGCAGCGAACGGCGGCGACCGGCGCGTTCGGGCGTCGCGGGGGAGAGCGGGAGAGAGGAGGGGAGAGGCGCAGGAGAGAGGGAGTGAGGCCAGGGGGGAGCTGGGCGCTTCTGGCGAGGCCAGGTTGAAGAGGGGAGAGGGCAGGCAGGCAGCTGCCGTGGCGTGCATGCGCGCGGCGTGCGGCGACCACGCGCCCTGTCCCTCTGGCGCGAGGAGGGGGACGACTGGCGCTGGCCAGTCAGCTGGGCTGGCCTGCTGGGCCAGGCCAGGCCGCACAGTGCCATGCCGCAGGTAAGCTCCCTTTTCCTATTTCTTTTTCTTTTCTAATTTTCTGACATTTGTTTGGTTTAATAAAAATACTAAACCATTTTATTTACTTATGCCAATTTTTATAGAGGCTAGTGGTATTATTCCAGAACTCCTCAACAAATGGCATAATTTTTGGACAATATTATATATATATATAACAATATATATCCAAAGGAAATTGTTATTGCATTAATTCCAAATGCCCAAAATAAATATATATGAGCTCCTGAAACAATTGGTTTGATTTTTATCTCTGTCCAATATTTTCAGAGAGCAACATGAACATTTTCTTGGACCCTTTTGGAGCAATTTTTATTTGGGTCATTTCCAGAAATGATTCTGAGGGTTTCACAAATCCCCACTTCAATTTAAAATGAAATTTAAACATGATGCAGACATGACTAGCTAGTCTAGGTCATACCAGAACTAGGGATGTGACAGTTCTACTCGTGCATAGCATCAACGCATAAAACCAGGCTCGGATGCCACTATTGGGGAACGTAGTAATTTCAAAAAAATTCTACGCACATGCAAGATCATGGTGATGCATAGCAACGAGAGGGGAGAGTGTTGTCCGCGTACCCTCGTAGACCGAAAGCGGAAGCGTTAACACAACGCGGTTGATGTAGTCGTACGTCTTCACGATCCGACCAATCAAGTACCAAACGCACGGCACCTCCGAGTTCAGCACACGTTCAGCTCGATGACGTCCCTCGAACTCCGATCCAGTCGAGTGTTGAGGGAGGGTTTCGTCAGCATGACGGCGTGGTGACAATGTTGATGTTCTACCGACGCAGGGCTTCGCCTAAGCACCGCTACGATATTATCGAGGTGTAATATGGTGGAGGGGAGCACCGCACACGGCTAAGAGATCAATGATCAATTGTGTGTCGAGAGGTGCCCCCTTGCCCCCGTATATAAAGGAGCAAGGGGGAGGCCGCCGGCCAAGGGAGGAGGCGCGCCAAGGGGGGAGTCCTACTCCCACCGGGAGTAGAACTCCTACTTTCCTTGTTGGAGTAGGAAAAGGGAAGGGAGAACGAGAAAGAAGGAAGGGGGCGCCCCCCTCCCTAGTCCAATTCGGACTAGTCCATGGGGAGGGGTGCGGCCACCCTTTGGGGTCTTTCTCTCCTTTCCCGTATGGCCCATTAAGGCCCAATACGAATTCCCGTAACTCTCCGGTACTCCGAAAAATACCCGAATCACTCGGAACCTTTCCGACGTCCGAATATAGTCGTCCAATATATCGATCTTTACGTCTCGGCCATTTCGAGACTCCTCGTCATGTCCCCGATCTTATCCGGGACTCCGAACTCCTTCGGTACATCAAAACACATAAACTCATAATATAACCGTCATCGTAACGTTAAGCGTGCGGACCCTACGGGTTCGAGAACTATGTAGACATGACCGAGACACCTCTCCGGTCAATAACCAATAGCGGAACCTGGATGCTCATATTGGCTCCCACATATTCTACGAAGATCTTTATCGGTCAGACCGCATAACAACATACGTTGTTCCCTTTGTCATCGGTATGTTACTTGCCCGAGATTCGATCGTTCGTATCTCAATACCTAGTTCAATCTCGTTACCGGCAAGTCTCTTTACTCGTTCCGTAATACATCATCCTGCAACTAGCTCATTCGTTGCAATGCTTGCAAGGCTTATAGTGATGTGCATTACCGAGTGGGCCCAGAGATACCTCTCCGACAATCGGAGTGACAAATCCTAATCTTGAAATACGCCAACCCAACAAGTACCTTCGGAGACACCTGTAGAGCACCTTTATAATCACCCAGTTACGTTGTGACGTTTGGTAGCACACAAAGTGTTCCTCCGCTAAACGGGAGTTGCATAATCTCATAGTCATAGGAACATGTATAAGTCATGAAGAAAGCAATAGCAACATACTAAACGATCGAGTGCTAAGCTAACGGAATGGGTCAAGTCAATCACATCATTCTCCTAATGATGTGATCCCGTTAATCAAATGATAATTCATGTCTATGGCTAGGAAAGATAACCATCTTTGATCAACAAGCTAGTCAAGTAGAGGCATACTAGTGGCACTCTGTTTGTCTATGTATTCACACATGTATCAAGTTTCCGGTTAATACAATTCTAGCATGAATAATAAACATTTATCATTATATAAGGAAATAAATAATAACTTTTATTATTGCCTCTAGGGCATATTTCCTTCACTGCCCACCTCGTGCACCTCGCTCTGGTATTATTTGCACCAGAAATTCAGAAAAAAATCGTGTAAAATTTTCAGGGCATTCTGAGAACTTTTACTTTTGGGTCATTTTTTATTGCACGGGAAATTCAGGAAACAGACAAAACATGGCATTTTATTTTATTTAGCTAATAAAACAGAAAACAAAAGGTAAGGACAGAAGGTAGTGCTTACTAAATTCATCAACTTCATACAGTTCAAAAATGATCCATTAATAAGGTTGATCAGGTCTTATTGACAACCACTTTCGATTAGCATGAAACCGAAGAACTTTCGTAAATCACTAAGTTACCTCAATGGGGATATGCATTTCCCCAACAATAAGTATTTCATATCTCTTTTTGACAGTAGGTAGAGGTATTTGAAAACTTCCAATAGTGATTGTCGGAGATTTTTCAATAACATTAATACCTTTCACTTGGAATTGTTTCTTCGGAAAGTGCACTGTATGCTCCTTGCCATTAATATGAAAAGTGACCTTGCTTTTATTGCAATCAATAACAGCACCTACAGTATTCAAGAAGGGTCTACCAAGGATAATCGACATGTTGTCGTCCTCGGGCATCTCAAGTATAACAAAGTCAGTCAAAGTAGTAACATTAATTAGCAACAACGGGCACATCCTCACAGATAGCGATAGGTATGGTAGTTGATTTATCAGCCATTTGCAAAGATATTTCAGTAGGTGTGAGTTTATTCAGGTCAAGTCTTTTATATAAAGAGAAAGGCATAACACTAACACCAGCCCGTAAGTCACACAAAGCAGTTTTCACATAATTCTTTTTGATAGAGCAAGGTATAGTTAGTATTCTCGGATCTCCAAGTTTTTTAGGTAATCCATCTTTAAAAGTGTAATTAGAAAGCATAATAGAGATTTCAGCTTCCGGTATTTTTCTCTTATTTGTGATGATGTCTTTCATATACTTTGCATAAGGAGGCATTTTCAAGATATCAGTCAAGCGAGTACACAAAAAGACTGGCCTCAGCATTTCAGCAAAGCGTTCAAATTCTTCATCATCTTTCTTTTTAGTTGACTTGGGTGGAAAAGGCATAGGTTTTTGAACCCACGGTTCTCTTTCTTTACCGTGTCTCCTAGCCACAAAGTCTCTTTTATCATATCTTTTATTCTTAGGTTCAAGATCAACAGGTGGTTCTATCTCAACATCATTATCTGGTTCCATATCATTATTTGGTTGAGTGTCTTCATGAACCTCAGCATTATCTTTTTCATTATCACTAGGTGAGTGTTCATTACCAGATTGAGTTTCAGCATCAGAGATAGAAGTTTCATTATCATTATCAAGAGGTTTTTCTATTTCAGGTTCACTAGAAGTATGCAAAGTCCTATCATTTTTCTTCTTCTTCTTCTTCTTTTTAGAAGGACTAGGTGCACTAGTGTTAGCTCTTTGTGAATCTTGTTCAATTCTTTTTGGGTGTCCCTCAGGATAAAGTGGTTCCTGAGTCATTTTACCTCCTCTAGTTGCAACTCTAACAGCAAAGTCATGCATAATATTATTCATTTCATCAAGCAGTTCTCTCTGTGACTTAGCAACTTGTTCTAACCGAGTTTGAACCATAGAAGCATGTTTTCCCACACCTCTAACATCATTTGATATTCTAAATAACAAGTCACTCAAGAGAGCAATCATATCAGAATTATATTTCAATTGTTTCATAACATTTGCATTGAAGTGATCTTGTTTTCTAATATAGTTTTCAAACTCATAAAGGCATTGTCTAGGATGCATATTGTGAGGATTATCATTACCGTTGAACTTCATAAGAGAATATACCTCTACCACCTTAGGCAGCGGTGGTGTATTAAGCCCATGTATTTCTTCAATAGGAGGTAAATTTTTAACATCCTCAGCTTTAATACCTTTTTCCTTCATAGATTTCTTTACCTCTTGCATATCTTTAGGACTGAGATATAATATACCCCTCTTCTTCGGAGTGGGTTTAGGCGGTGGTTCAGGAATAGTCCAATCATCATAATTTTTGAATATGTTATTCAATAATTCTTCTGCTTGTCCAATAGTCCGTTCCCTGAAAACACAACCAGCACAACTATCTAGGAAGTCCCTAGAAGCATCGGTTAGTCCATTAGAGAAGATATCAAGTATTTCATTTTTCTTAAGAGGATGACCAGGCAAAGCATTAAGTAACTGGCCAAGCCTCCCCCAAGCTTGTGGGAGACTCTCTTCTTTAGTTTGAACAAAGTTAAATATTTCCTGTAAGGCAGCTTCTTTCTTATGAGCAGGAAAATATTTTTCAAAGAAGTAATAAATCATATCCTGGGGACTACGCACAACCAGCAGCAAGAGTATTGTACCAAGCTTTAGCATCACCCTTTAGTGAGAAAGGAAATAATTTGAGAATAAAGTAATAGCGAGTTTTCTCATCATGAGTAAAAAGGGTGGCTATATCATTCAACTTAGTAAGATGTGCCACAACAGTTTTAGTTTCATAACCATGGAACGGATCAAATTCAACCAAAGTAATTAACTCTGGGTAAACAGAGAATTCATAATCCTTATCATCAATAAAAATAGGTGAAGTAGCAAACTTAGGATCACATTTCATTCTAGCATTCAGAGATTTTTCTTTATACTTGTGTAGTAATTTCTCTAGATCATCTCTATCATTGCAAGCAAGAATATCTCTAGTTGTTTCTTCACTCATAACATAACCTTCTGGTACCTTAGGCAATTCATATCTAGGAGGGCTAGTTCTAGTAGGTGTTTTAGGAATTTCAGTTTCAAGCTCATCATCAGATTCAACAACATCATGTTGTATTACTCTAGCAATTTGTTCATCAAGAAATTCACCAAGTGGCACATCATCATTATCAAGCAAGGTACTAGCATCATCATAAGCATCATCCATAGTAGAAGTAGCATCATCAATAACTTGCAACATATCAGAATTAATAACATGTGGTGGTGTTGCAAGTTTATTCATAACAGAAGGTGAATCTAAAGCAGAACTGGATGGCAGTTCCTTACCTCCCCTCGTCCTTGAGGGAAATATCTTAGTCTTAGGATCCTTCAGATTCTTCATAGTGATAATATGATAATAATCACAAGTGACTCAACAAATATAGCTATGCTCCCCGGCAACAGCGCCAGAAAAAGGTCTTGATAACCCACAAGTATAGGGGATCGCAACAGTTTTCGAGGGTAGAGTATTCAACCCAAATTTATAGATTCGAGACAAGGGGAGCCAAAGAATATTTGAAGGTATTAGCAGCTGAGTTGTCAATTCAACCACACCTGGAGATTAATTATCTGCAGCAAAGTGATCAGTAGCAAAGTAGTTTGATAGTTTTGATAGTAGTAACAACAGCAACAGTAACAGTGATAGCAGTAATTTTGTAGCAAGTGTAACAGTGATGATAGAAGTAGTAACTTAGCAGAAAAATATGGAAAAAAGTTCATAGGCAGTGGATCGGTGACTTGTTGGATGATATTCATCATGTGACAGTTATAACCTAGGGCAATTCGGCACTAGCTCCAGTTCATCGATATAATGTAGGCATGTATTCAATAATTAGTCATACGTGCTTTATTAAAAGAACTTGCATGACGTCTTTTGTCCTACCCTCCCGTGGCAGCGGGGTCCATATTGGAAACTAATGGATATTAAGGCCTTCTTTTAATAGAGAACCGAAACAAAGCATTAACACATAGTGAATACATGAACTCCTCAAACTATGGTAATCACCGGAAGTAGTCCCGGTTATTGTCACTCTGGGGTTACCGTATCATAACACATAGTAGGTCACTATAACTTGCAAGATCGGATCTAACACAAGGATATAATGATGAATTCATAAACGGTTCAGATCTGAGTTCATGACACCCAGGCCCAAGGTGACAAGCATTAAGCATGGCAAAGTCATAACAACATCAATCTAAGAACATAGTGGATACTAGGGATCAAGCCCTAACAAAACTAACTCAATTACATGATGAATCTCATCCAACTCCTCACCGACCAGCGAGCCTACGAAGGAATTACTCACTCCCGGTGGGGAGCATCATGGAATTGGCGATGGAGAAGGGTTGGTGATAACGAAGAACGAAGATCCCGCTCTCCGGAGCCCCAAACGGACTCCAGATCTGCCCTCCCGAGGAAGAACTGAGCTTGGCGGCGGCTCCATTTCATGGATCGCGATAATTCTTACTCCTTGATTTTTTCTCCAAAAATAGGAATTTATAGAGTCAGGGTGGAGGTCTGCGGGGCCACCAGGTGGGTACAACCCACCTGGGCGCGCCAGGACAGGGGGGCGCGCCCTGGTGGGTTGTGCCCACCCAGGGGCCCCTCTCCGGTGGATCTTGGCTCCATAAATTCTCTTTTATTATATAAAAAATCCTCGCAAAGTTTCATTCCATTCCGAGAACTTCTATTTCTGCACAAAAACAACACCATGGTAGCTCTGTTGAAAACAACGTTGGTCGGGGGTTAGTTTCGTTCAAATCATGTAAATTAGAGTCCAAAACAAGAGGAAAAGCATGAGAAAAAGTAGATACATTGGAGACGTATAAATCCACACACACAACAAACAAATTAGCATGAATCAAACAGAAAATAGTTGCAACAACTCAAGGAAATAAACGAGCAAAAGCGAGACACGCTCTCTCGAAGCCTAATGATCTATACAATTTCTCCCCCTTTGGCAACAAGTACCAAAAAGTTCGAAAAGGTATAGAGCTATGCGTCTCCCTAGGCATGGTCCTCGGCAGCTCTGAAGGTGACTTCTGGCTGGTGGCTTGGGTGTGCGTGGGTGGCGTGGAGAGAAGTGCATCCCTAAAATCTTCATGTGACGTCGGCTGGGCTGGTGGAGTAGAGACTGGAGGTGGCACTGTAGTAGTAGCAACAGGTGCAGCGTGAGTTGTCCTCATGTCTACAACTGGCACGGCTGAAGATCTGGGTGCCCTTGGTACTGTCTGAAACCTGTCATTCGTTGTTCTATCATCTCCACTGTGAGCATCATCTCTGAGCTTCTCCACTATAGATTGTACCTCAATGATCTTGATATTGTACATCTTATCCTCAACTATCCGCTCTAAGCTTTCCTGATTCTTGGATAGGTTGGCTAGACTTTGCCCAATTCTCAGTGTTGCTTCAAGTAGATATGCCATTTGATCATTCTTCGTCTTGAGGTCGGCTATGGGGGCATTTGGTGCAGATGCCCCTCGTGCTGCTTTTACTGCTGCAGCTGCCTGGATCTCTTCTTGAGCTTGAGAAGATGAGGGATGTGAAGGGTCCATCACTACAACGTTGTCCTTAAACTCAGGCTACAGTGGAAGATGCCCATGATCAAGTAGATAAGTGCTCGTTCCAATCTTGGAATTGATGAGCAACTAAATGTGAGGAGCAAATCCACAAGATCTCTTTTGGTCAGCTACGGTTCTCTTGATTGTCTCAACTATCAAACTCATGACCTTGAATTTCAGGGGAGTGTCAAACAGATGTAACAAGTTGATGGAGTGGCCACTGATCATCTTATCATCTCCAGACTTGGACAAAAGAGTGTGCCTCAAGATAGTGTTCGTGGTGGCCAAACTAGCAAGTAAATGCTTTACTGAACCAAGCTTATGACTTTCGACATCTTTGGCAGGAATTGGCTTGTACATGTTAGCCATGGAGTTGTGGTCCATCTTGGGCTTCCCATACACACCAATATCATTCTCTTCTTCCTTAGGGGCACCAAGAATTTCAGCCCACTCAGAGATGGTTGACTGGTATTTGGATCCCGCAGTCATCCTTGCAATCCTGCCATCTGGATAGAAATGAGCTGTGGGATAGAATTGCATGATCATCTCATCATTCCATTTGGTGAGCTTCTTCCCAATGAATGCATCAACTCCAGCAAGTTTGAAGCTCACATAAACATGGGGGAAGTGGTCCTCATTGGCATCAATATGCTTCCAATCCACCCATATCATGTCACTGACTATGGGCTTCTTGTCAAGCAGAACGGTCTCATAAAAATCATGTTTGTCTCGGGTGTGAAAGCGATAGTCAGAAGCAGTCCTTCTCCTGACAGAGTACATATCATATATCCTCCACTGATGCAGACCTTTGTCCTTTCTGAGCATCATGTTCTAGGCTACTGGGTGAGTTGTCATGGTCTGGAATCTTGGGTTTTCGCTTCCTGAGCACTAGTGGTTCATCATCAATTTCTGCCTCAGGCACTAGGGCCTTGTTCTTCTCACTTGCAGAGATGTTCCTAGTAGACCTCTTAGGAGCTGGTACTTTGGGCTTGGGCTTGGGCTTGGAGGGAGTTGCAGACTTCATAGCATCTGACATGAGCTTTTGAGTCTTTGCTGGAGGTGCATGTTCCTCCTCCTCCTCCTCATGATCATCTTCAACCATGGAGGGTTTGCCAATGACACAAGCAGTAGTCTTCCTTGGCCTCTTCTTCTTCTTGCTGGCATCGGCCTCTGTATCACTTGGCTCCTCAAGTGTGAATGTCATAGTTTCTTTGGTAGCTGAGCCTTTGTCAGTCTTGGAGATTGGGACCTTCCCCACTGCCAACCTCTGCTTTGCATTGCCAGAGGGCTTGGTGTTGGCTGCTATGCCATACTCATTGGCAAGCACCTTCTTCTTCTTCTTTGAGTTCACTTCCTTAGGCTGGAAGTCCTCATCCTCTGTTTTCGAGCCCTTGTTCTTCCTAGTCCTTTTGGCAGGCTTAGGAAGATTGCTAGGAGTGCTCCTGCTTCCTTCATCATAGCTCTCAGCTGGACTTGATCCTTCACTAAGATCCACATTCTGCTCTGACATGTTCTGACTATCATTGCCACTTGACATCTTTACAAACAAACCCTTTGAATAGGTAGGTATGGGCAGAGTAGATGAGTTATCACAAAAAGCAGATGATTTAAAAAAATGAGTTCAAATCTTAGTTTAGGTTTTCACAGAATGCATTTGGGAGCTACCGAGTTGCTCATTTCGGTGATACCAAAGCACTCTACAGAACTAGAACACACCATTTCGGTCGGACCGAGATGTGGTTCAGTGTCTCCGAGTTGCTAGGGTTTCACTGAAATTTTACTTTTGGTCTCACCGATTAGCACTTCTCAGCGGCGCTGAATTGTACTAGTGCAATGGCTAGCGCCAAATCGGTGGAACCGAAAATTCCTAATTTGTCGGTCCGAGATGCTTTCGGCGGATACTAAACCTAAACTCTTTGCTCAAAACTAATCTACGGATTCAATCTGGTGGATAGAAGAATTTCATTCGTAGCAAGATACATGGGAAAACCCTTGTGCATTGAATCGGAAAGGGTGAAGCACGAGGGGGTCGAATCTCACCCTAACTTGGCGGAGATTGTCTACGGCGGCAACGGAGTCCTACGCGAGGGCGCGCTGGAGATGGGTGTGATGATCCGGAGACCATGGAGATGACCACAACAGGGTGCGGGGTCATGACGTTTGAAGAAATTTTCAATGTACGGTCGCGCTAGATATATATACCCGTATGCTATCGGTGGCACCGAGTGAATGAATCGGTGGCACCGAGACGTGCAACTGCGTGCAGTTACAACAAATCGGTGACACCGAGTTGGTCTAATCGGTAGCACTGAGATGAAAACCTAGATCAATCTAAATGATTTCGGTCTGGCCGAGTTTGAGTGAGTTGGCCCAACCGAAATGCATATAGAAGGTTTTGGAGGTCAGCCCTTGTCGGACCTTGGCTCCGAGTGCTCCTCACCTAGAGCGTCCAATAAAGACTTGTTAAATTTTTGTGATATAGCATGAAAAGAATTTGAGAGAAGAAAGCATAGATTGCTAGAGAAGGTTCTTAGGCATTCTTGTACATCCACTTGGCCAGCAAAACCCAAGACAATCAAAACAACAAATGGATGTCCTGGAATGGAGAAAATATGCAATCCAACATGCTCACACATTATAATAGCAATTGAAATATGTGTCAAACGTGCACAACCAATTCTAGCATCTATCAAGCAATTGGCGATGACTAGGTCATCTATATATGAGTATATTAACTTAGGAGTCAAATGAGAACATTTGATCATAGGTCATACTCATTGTTTTAAGCACAAGTGGGTTTGCCACTTTTACATAAAGCATTAATGTGTTCACACAATTAGGGTTGTTTTAGCTCAAATTTTAGAGCAAAGCTCCCCCCTAGATGTGATATCACCCAAAGAGGGATACTAACCTTGGGTTTTGTCGATGATGACTTCATGTAGATAGTGAACATGTGCATGCTCAATGTTGATGTAGATCATCAAGGGTTCGGAGCAATCCTTTTGAGTTCTACACTTTGAATACCTACATGGGTTAGTCACACAAGGAACATACAAGGATATCTGTATCCATAGAGTGAATTGCACATATGATGATGTCCATGAAAGCATTAGGTTACCTTGTCCCTTGTCTTACCAACAAGAGGGTTTGTGACTCCATGAACTTAGTGCAAGATATGAAAGTTGATTGCATAAGTCTTTTCCAAAATGAATATGAGTGAAGTATGTTGGCGGTGTCACCCTCAAGAACACTCTAGTTCTTCTTCTTTGGGACCCACATCAACTTGATGGGAATCCTCAGAGTTGTAGTTAAACTTGATGAAGTAGAGCTTGACGTAGTCTTGGGAACCCACTTGACCACGGCTTTCGGAGCTTCTTCAAATGAGTCAATCTCCTCTCGAAGCTTGTCCTTTCCTTTTAGCTTATGGTCTTGTGGTGGAAGATCATCTTGAGCTTGTGTTCCCTCAAAAGAACTGGGGTCATACTTCTCTTGTTGAGGAACAAACTTTGTCTTGGGGTATTGATCTTCTTCCCATTCAACTCCATTGGCATTGAAATCTCGTTCAAGACCAACACCTTGATTCTTCTAGTGTCTTCCTTGCTTGCGTACAATTTCCTCAAATTTCTTACTTCCGGCAAGACTCTTGTAAATACCTTTCTCTATAATTCCCTTCAATAAGCTATTTTCTTGCTCAAGTGTAACTTGGCTAAGAGAATCATTAGTGGAATCAAGAGAATTTCTAGAAGCTACAACATTGGATTTAGCATGGTTATTGTTACTATTAGAAAAAGAATCTTTCTTGATCTTGTTACTAGGTTTAACTTGTGGCATGTAAGTAGACAAGAGGAGTGGTTTGGCAATGTAAGAAGAAGTCTTCTTTCAAACATCATCATTCCTAGCTTTTAGAAACTCATGCTCTTGCTCCAAATATAGCTTCTCGAAGCGTAGCTTCTCATGAGTCCTTAGGAGCTCTCTATGATCCTCTTGAGTTGTTTCATGAGCTAACTTAAGAGTGTTTAGTTGTTTAGTTAGACGCTCAATCTCCTTCTTATCATTGTCATTCGTTTCATCTTGATTAGCATGATTACTAGCAAGTTCATTATAGTTTTCATCATTAGTTTGGTCAACAAGTAAATCATCGACACCTAGCAAATCATCTTCATCACTATTGAAATCAAGATACTCGGGGTGTTATACCTTGGGGCATTTATCCATGAAGCATCTTCCAATTCCTTCATTTGGTGAATAAAATATGTCATGGGAGTTGGATGACACTATGAAAGACCGGCAACACCTTCATCTTGAGTATATTCGGAGTCCGAGTGATAGCTTCTCCTGGAGTAGTTCTCGAAGTCGGAGCCGAAAACCCATTCACCGACATGAGCTTGATGTCTTCGTCTTGTGTAGCTCTTTGATGACCTGTCTTTCCTTTCCGAATCCTTGCTTTTTTGAGAGGGTCTTCATTCATAACGACCATCTCTACTCATTCTCTCTCTCGGGGGTGATTCATCTCTTCTACTCCTCCTTTTTGGCGAGTCTTTTCTCTTCTTGTAGGGAGCTGTACACTCATTGGAATAGTGTCCAGGTCTTCCACAACTGTAGCAATTGCGATCATGACTAGAAGTTCTTCTGTCATTGTAGGACCTTGACTTGGAGCTTCTCTCTTTGCTTCTACTCTTGTAAAACTTGTTGAAGTTTTTCACCATTAGGCTCAATTCTTCATTGGAGACTTGCTTATCATTTGATATTGTAGGAGCATCACTTGAAGCTTTGCATGCACCACTTGACTTGTTGTGGAGCTCTTCCTTATCCTTGAGTGATATCACATGAGAAACAATTCTACCAGTGACTTCCGTGGGCTCGAGATCTTTGTAATTGGGCATTATTTGGATCAATGTGCATACGGTATCATATTTTCCATCCAAAGCTCTAAGGATCTTCTTGATGATGAATTTGTCAGTCATCTCTTCACTTCCTAAGCCGGCAATCTCATTTGTGATGAGAGCAAGCCTAGAGTACATTTCAGCGACTCCTTCACCATCCTTCATCTTGAACTTGTCAAGTTGACTTTTAAGCACATCCAACTTGGATTCTTTGATGGACTCGGTACCTTCTTGCATATCATCCAAAGTATCCCAAATTTCCTTTGCATTCTCAAGGAGGCTGATTTTGTTGAATTCCCCAGGGCACAATCCATTGAAGAGAATATCACAAGCTTGAGCATTGTATTGCAACATCTTCAATTCTTCCGCCGTCGCTTCACGACCCGGTTCTCCACCATCCTCAATGAATTCACCTTGCAAGCCAATACGAACAACAACACAAACGGCAGGGTTATGACCAAGAATAGGCATTTTCATCTTATGGTTCCAACTAGCAAAAATTTTAACATCAAAATAAGGAACTCTACGATGATAGTTACCCTCACTAGATGTCATACTCTCCTAGGTTGTGAAACAAAGGCTAGGATCACCAAAGCAATGGAAATCAAGGCTTACGGAGACCAAAGCTCTTTTACCACTTGTAGGATCGAAAGTATGTCTAGAGGGAGGAGGGTGACTAGACTACTTGACCAAATAAAGATCTTTCCTTTTCCCAATTTTAGTTGTGGGCAAATTTTAGCAATTAGGATAAGTCAAGCAATCAACCTACACATGCAACTCTAAGGGTATATCAGCGGAAAGTAGAACATTACATATGAAGGTAAAGGGAAGGGTTTGGAGAAGGCAAACAAAATGGAGACACAAAGATTTTTGGCGTGGTCCCGGTAGGTGGTGCTGTCGTACGTCTACGTTGATGGAGACTTCAACCCATGGAGAGCTCTACCCACGAAGGGTCCACGAAGAAGCAACCTTGTCTATCCCACCATGGCCATCGCCCATGAAGGACTTGCCTCACTCGGGTAGATCTTCACGAAGTAGGCTATCTCCTTGCCCTTACAAACTTCTTGGTTCAACTCCACATCATGTCGAGGGCTCCCAAGTGACACCTAACCAATCTAGGAGACACCACTCTCCAAAATTTCATAGATGGTGTGTTGATGATGAACTCCTTGCTCTTCTGCTTCAAATGATAGTCTACCCAACACTCAATTCTCTCCCATAGACTTGGCTATGGTTGAAGAAGGATTTGAGTGGAAAGCAACTTGGGGAAGGCTAGAAATCAAGGTTCAAATGGTAGGAATGGAAGCACTTGATCTCAACACATGAGTAGGTGGTTCTCTCCAAAAAAATGAATAGTGGAAGTGTAGGCACATTCTGATGGATCTCTTCAATGAGGAAGAAGGGGTGGAGGGGTATATATAGCCTCCACACAAAATCTAACAGTTACACACTTTTGACACATCTTGGTGGCACCGATCTGTGCAAAAATATGAACGTTAGGAATATCTATGGGACCGATGGGAACAACTCGGTGGGACCGATGTGCGAGGGCTTAGGGAAAACCTCATCTCAGTGGCACCGATTGCATCATCTTAGTGGGACCGAAGTGAAGCAATAAGGCAACAGAGAATAGGTCAAGCCATTTCGGTGGGACTGAGTGCAACATCTGGGTGAGACCGAAGTGATTGCAACAAGTCACAGAGAGCTGGCAAGGTCATCTTGGTGGGACCGAGATCTGTATCGGTGGGACCGAATTGTTAGGATTTTGGCAGTGGCTAAGTCCAGATGAACTCGGTGGCTCCGGATGGGAAATTTCGGTGGGGACGAGTTGGGAATTAGGGTTTGGACGTATTTGGATAGAGAAAGTGGCTGAGTTGTTTGGAGCAATATCACTAAGCACTTGAGCAGGTAGATCATTAAGCAACACCTCATCCCCTTTTAATAGTATTGGCTTTCCTATGGACTCAATGTGATCTCAGATCACTTAAACAAAAATGTATGGTCTTGAGTTTTTGCCAATCCTTTTCCTTAGCATTTTGAGGGGTCCACATGTCTTGTTCATGCCATGCCAATCATTGAACATCCTGAAATGTTTATCTTGAAGGGACATTAGGTCAATGAGATATATGTTGTTATGAATTACCAAAACCACCCGAGGATTCTTGCACTTTTAGGAACGAGTAAAGAGACTTGACGGTAACAAGATTGAACTAGGCATGGAGATACGGACAATCGAATCTCGGGCATGTAACATATCACTGGACATAGTGAATTTTATACGGGATTAACTGAATCCTTGACATCTTGGTTCCACCAATAAAGATCTTCGTGGAATATGTGAGAACCAATATGGGCATCTAGGTCCCACTATTGGTTATTGACCGGAGAGGAGTCTCGATCATGTCTACATAATTCTCGAACCCGTAGGGTCGCATGCTTAACTTTCGGTAGCGCTAGGGTAGTATCATTGAGATATTAATAGTGGGAAATCCGAAGGTTGTTCAGAGTCCTGGATGGGATCTGAGACGTCACGAGGAGCTTCGGAGTGGTCCGGAGGTAAAGATTTATATATGGAAAGTTGTTGTCGGGGTTCCGGGATAAAGTCCAGTTTTTTTTGATATTGTACCAGGAAGTCACCGGAAGGTTCTAAAAGGTTCCAAAGGGGTACGGAAGTCCTAGAAGGGTTCCACCACGTCCATACAGTAGAATGGTCTGTAGGGGGTGCCCTAGCCTTAATGGTCCAAGGGAACCAGCCCTTACAAGGTTCATGCGCTCGGGAAGGAGAAACCCAAAGTGGGAGGGAGTCCACTTGCCTTGGGAGGCAAGTTTCCTCCCTTGGATGCCTCCCCTCCTTGAAGGAGGGGCTAGGGCTGCGCCCCTAGCCCTCCCACACCCCTATACATAGTGGGAGGGGGCGCAAGGGCTGGGGACACCAAACCCAAGCCTCCTCTCTCTCTTGATAAGACTCCACCTTGATCCGTCAGCGCTTGGCGAAGCCCTGTCGGTGTTCCACTGCCATTAGATCTCCTCTCCCTCGCTTGCTAGATAAAGAAGGATAGGATGCCGCCGTACCGTACGTGTGCTAAACTCGGATGTGCCTTCCGTTCGGCACTAGATCGGATTGGAGTGTGATTGGATCGCGATGAATACGACTACATCAACCGCGTTACGATGCTAACGCTTTCGGTCTACAAGGGTATGTAGACACACTCACCTCTCATTTCTATGCATCTCCTAGATCTACTGAGTGATTCATAGGATTTTTTTATTTTCATGCAACGTTCCCCATCAATTGTCCACCGGCTTCTTCGCTGCCTTCTTGGGGGCCATAGCAGATTGGATTGATGAACACGACAGGGGAGGAAGGTCGTGGCGTGTGTGTGGTTTATGTGGCGCGGGAGAAGAGAGGATGGATGCAACAAAGGCAGACTGGCGCGGTGGAGCAGGGCTCTGTTCTTGCGCGAGAAAGAAGAAGACATGGCGGCATGGTGGATTGGAAGCGAAGGAAACGGTAAATTGAGCAACGCTCCTATAGATGCCTTTTTATGGGTGAGGGAGTCCTGGATTACAGGTCCTCGGCTTGCTGGCCTATCCCTTGTGGGCCAGCCTATTGGTCTGCATTGCCAATACTAGGAGGAACTATGAGGACGACCCCGTATCCAGACAAGAAGCTTTTGGTGCCTTGGTGTGTCCTCCAAGTCACGATAAGAAGATTCAGCATGTTTATTCCTTCCTTATAGCCAACCATGTGTAACCCTAATATCCCTGGTGTCTATATAAACCAGAGGGTTTGGTCCGTAGAGGCTAGAACAACAACCATCATCTTACTAGCTTAGGGTTTAGTTCATCTGATCTCGTGCTAGATCGACTTTGTAGTCCTCCTATATGCTTCAGTATAATCAAGTAGGGCGTAGGGTTTTACCTCCATCAAGAGGGACCGAACCTGGATAAACATCGTGTCCTTCGTCCCTTGTTCCCCATTGATCCAAGATCCACAGCTCGGGACCCCCTACCCGAGATCCGTAGGTTCTGACATCGACAATGGGGAAGGCGCGGGGGCTGGCTCTTTACCGTTTAATGTGGCTGCACTTTTTAGGTACACGACCCAAGTTGATGTTTCGCTCTACCACTCCCACGTCCTGCATTTAATGCACCATCATGGGCGTGCGGTAAAAGTCTTCATCATGTGTCGTGGGAAACCACGGCCACCTATGGGGTCAAGGAGCCCCTTTTGGTTCGCAGGGGGATGGGAACGTTGCACAAAGAGCGGAGAAGCATAACACAACATGGCAGAGATCACACGGGCAGTTTTACCCAGGTTTGGGCATCCACGAGGCGTAAAACCCTACTCCTGCTTTGGTGGATTGATGGTGGAAAATCGCAGTGCTCTTACTTGGCAAGGTTGCCTCGAGGCGAGAGTGGCTACGCGCGTATGAGTATGAGGAGGTCTGAATCCTTTTTCTACAGTTGCCATGGGCCTCCTTTTATAGATCAAGGGGTCACCACAATGGCAAATCAGTCTTTACGTACTGATTAGATAGCAAACAGTGCTATCATACCTAACTCGACAGGCTGACAGAGCGCATTAAATGCGCTGCTCAGTGTCATATCACAGCTCGCCCGGCAGGCCCTGGCGGGCTATTTTGCCAGCTCCGCATCTGCTTGCTTGACACATCTCAGGACAGGTGACGCTTGGAGGTATTTTCTATAGTAAGTGGCTGCCATGTGGGAGAGAGCATCCACTTAGTCACTTAGGAGCTTGACACGGCATTGATCGACAACGTGCGTCGCTGCGGAGTGGTGAGGTGGAGTGGTTTGCCTCCGTGAGCCTCGGCAAGCCTGCCGGGGCGATCTTTGGAGGCTCGCTCCCGGGGCAACCCCATCCTCGCCAGGCTCACCTGACCGGCAAGGGATGTCCTTCTCGTAGTGGAATCTTGTCTCTCTGGCTAGTCTTGGTCTTCTTGATCTGCTAGTTGGTCTTTCAGAGAACTGATCCTTCATGCCTTGATCTCATTCTGGTGTTGTAATCTTGCTCCTCGTCCTATGCACAGTCTGGGAAACGGACCCAGGGTTTGTTGCACCGACATGAGCCCCCGGGCCTGGCCCGAACGCACTGCTAGGCGTTGTCGGGGTAGGCCCTAACCAGTGCACATGCAGGGGCGTGGAAGTGCCTGGCCCCTTGAGATCGTCTTTGCTTCTTCATTAACTTGAGCCTGGGCCAGTTTCTGGTTCTTCCGTGTGTCGTGCTTGAACGTTATGGGAAAATCCAGATCGTGGCCCGTGTGTCGTGGGAAACCACAACCACCTATGGCACCAAGGGTCCTTTGCTGGTTCGGCAGGGGGGATGTCACGTTGCACCAAGAGCAAAAGAGCATGGGGCAACATGGCAGAGATAACACAAGCAATTTTACCCAGGCTCGGGCCGCCGCGAGGCATAAAAGCCTACTCCTGCTTTGGTGGATTGATGGTGGAGAAAATGGTGGCGGTCGTAGCGCATTTGCTCGGCAGGGTAGCCTCGAGGCCAAACAGCTACTAGCGTATGAAATATGAGGGGCTAGATTCGCTAACACGGGGTCCAACCCTCTCTAAGGTTGCCATGGGCCTCCTTTTATAAGCTAAGGGGTCACCACTCAGGCAAATCAGTCATTACGCACTGATAAGATAGCAAATAGTGCTATCATACCTAACTCTGTAGGCTGATAGAGTGCATTAAATGCACTGCTCAACGTCACATCGTTGCTTGTCCGGCAACCCCTATCGGGCTATCTTGCCAGCTTCGCGCCTGCTCGCTTGACACGTCACATGACGGGTGTCGTCTAGGTATCTCATGTAGAAAGAGGCTGCCAGGTGGCAAATGGCTGCCACTTAGTCACTTTGCGGCTTGACACCGCACTGATCGACGACGTTCGTTATGGTGAGGTGGTTTAGCCTCCGCGAGTCCCGGCAGGTCCTGCCGGGATGACTTGGGGGTTCTCTTCCGGGGATAACCCCATCCTCGTCAGGCTCGGCTGCCCGGCAAGGGAGGCTTTACTCTTGGTGACTTCTTACTTCTTATGCTTGGCCTTGGTCCTCTTGATCTGCATTTTGGTCCTTTGAAGATCTTGGTCTCTTGTACCTTGGCATCGTCTTGGCGCTGTAATCTTGCTCCAAAGCCTGTGCACAGTCTGGGCAACAAACCCAGGGTTTGTTGCACCGACAGAAGCCCCCGGGCCTGCCCCGAACGTGCTGCCGAGTGTCGTCGGGGTAGGCCCTAAGAAGTTCTTCTTGGGCGCTATGGTCGATGGCGCCACCAAAGATGAAGATGGCGATGAAGATGACGCGCTGCTCATGCTTTCAGGTTCGTGCAAGTGATCCCCCTACCTGGCGTGCGAAAGATGTCGTGGGAAACCACGGCCACCTATGGGACCAAGGGTCCCTTGCTGGTTCGGTAGGGGGGATGTCACGTTGCACAAAGGGTAGAAGAGCGTTGGGTAGTACGGCAGAGATCACACAAGCAATTTTACCTAGGTTCGGGCCACCGCGAGGCATAAAACCCTACTCCTGCTTTGGTGGATTGATGGTGGAGAAAATGGTGGTGGTCGTAGCGCGTTTTCTCGGCAGGGTAGCCTTGAGGCCAAACAGCTATGAGCGTACGAAATATGAGGGGGTGGATTCACTAACACAGGGTCCAACCCTCTCTATGGTTGCCATGGGCCTCCTTTTATAGGCTAAGGGGTCACCACAGTGGCAAATCAGTCATTACACACTGATAAGATAGCAAATAGTGCTATCATACATAACTCTGCAGGCTGACAGAGCGCATTAAATGTGCCGCTCAAGTCACATCATTGCTTGTCCGGCAAGCCCTGCCGGGCTATCTTGCCAGCTTCGCGCCTGATCGCTTGACACGTCGCAGGAAAGGTGTCGTCTGTAGGTATCTCCTGTAGAAAGAGGCTGCCATGTGAAAAATTGACACCGCATTGATCGACGACGTGCATCGTGGTGAGGTGGTTTAGCAAGGCTGTTTAGCCTCGACGAGTCCCGGAAGGTCTTGCCGGGATGTCTCGGGGGTTCTCTTCCGGGGGTAACCCCGTCCTCGTCAGGCTCGCCTGCTCGACAAGGGAGGCTTTACTCCTGGTGACTTCTTACTTCTTTGGCTTGGCCTTGGTCCTCTTGATCTGCATTTTGGTCCTTTGAAGATCTTGGTCTCTTGTACCTTCGCCTGGTCTTGGCGCTGTAATCTTGCTCATGTGCCTATGCACAGTCTGGGCAACGGACCCAGGGTTTGTTGCACCGGCACCGTGGATCGCCCACCTCCCACGATCACGAGGCATAAAGTGCCACCTGCTAACTCTTGAGCATGCGTTGGTTTTCCTTTGAAGAGGAAAGGGTGATGCAGCAAAGTAGCGTAAGTATTTCCCTCAGTTTTTGAGAACCAAGGTATCAATCTAGTAGGAGGCCACACGCAAGTCCCTCGTACCTACACAAACAAATAAGAATCTTGCAACCAACGCGATAAAGGGGTTGTCAATCCCTTCACGACCACTTGCAAAAGTGAGATCTGATAGAGATGATAAGATAATATTTTTGGTATTTTTATGATAAAGATTAAAAGTAAAGATCGCAAAGTAAAAATAGATTGGATACTTATATGATGGAAAATAGACCCGGGGGGCCATAGGTTTCACTAGTGGCTTCTTTCAAGATAGCATAAGTATTACGGTGGGTGCACAAATTACTATCGAGCAACTGAGAGAAAAGTGCATAATTATGAGAATATCTAGGCATGATCATGTATATACTCATCACGTCTGTGACAAGTAGACCGAAACGATTCTGCATCTACTACTATTACTCCACACATCGACCGCTATCCAGCATGCATCTAGAGTATTAAGTTCATAAGAACAGAGTAACAAATTAGGCAAGATGACATGATGTAGAGGGATAAACTCAAGCAATATGATATAAACCCGATCCTTTTATCCTCGATGGCAACAATACAATACGTGTCGTTTCCCCTTCTGTCACTGGGATCGAGCAACGCAAGATTGAACCCAAAGCTAAGCACTTCTCCCATTGCAAGAAAGATCAATCTAGTAGGCCAAACCAAACTGATAATTCGAAGAGACTTGCAAAGATAACAAATCATACATAAAAGAACTCAGAGGAGATTCAAATATTGTTCATAGATAATCTTGATCATAAACCCACAATTCATCGGATCTCGACAAACACACCGCAAAAAGAGTTACATCGAATAGATCTCCAAGAAGATCAAGGAGAAATTTGTATTGAGATCCAAAGAGAGAGAAGCAGCCATCTAGCTAATAACTATGGACCCGAAGGTCTGTGGTAAACTACTCACACATCATAGGAGAGGCTCTGGTGTTGATGTAGAAGCCCTGCGTGATCGATTCCCCCTCCGGCGGAGCGCCGGTGTAACATCCCAAATTTTCAATTGGAATGTTATAAATAGGTCATTCATGCATATCATATTTTATTGCATTTTGTGTTGCGATCCTTGAAAATCCTAAGCAACTCAAGGACCCACGGAGAGAGTTGGGGATTTCACGATTTTTCATATTTGAATTTTCTCAAATATCAAAACAAGGATCATTTTGGTTTTAATTATTTTCTCTTCGAAAATATTTCATATTAAAATATATAATAGGAGATAATATGACTTCTCCAAAATAAAAGAAATATTGGAGGTAAAACGTTAAAATCAAAAATAATTTTATTTGGATTTTATTGCTATTTTATTTTGAATTAGGAAAAATATGCGTTTTCCAAAATTGCAATAGAGGCCCGAATAAATGTTCACTTTGTCTGCAAAACTATTAGAGGACCGTGAAAATTTATTTCAGGATTTTTAGACTCGGTTTAGTATTTCTTTTGTTAGTATTTCCGTGTCTGGATTCTTTAAAAAGAAGAGTCAACCGATCTATCGGGCCGTGCCCGAGCCGGACCCGTCTGAGCTCAGGATTTATAAGCCCAAGCCCGAGGCGCCCCGAGGCCTAGCCGCCGCCGCCCCGAAGCCTAACCCTAGCGCCACCTAGCCGCCGCGCGCCGCCGCTGCCGTGCACGCCGCCTACGTTGCCTCCGCCACGCCGTCTCCCACGCCGCCATCCGCCGCCGCCGCTAAGGATCCCGCCGGAGTTCGCGCTGCCGGTTTTCTTCGTCGGTTTTGTTTTCGGAAAAAACCCTAGATCAGTTTTTGTTCGGGTTTCTTTGGTTTAGTTAAATAGCGGACGTTCGTCCGTATGTTCGTTTTATCGAACGCTGTTCGTCAGTTATCCGCAGACAGCGAACGTTCGTTCGTTAGCCTGTTCGTCTCGTTTTATTTTTCCAGGGTTTTTTCGTGATTAATTTTTATCGCGATTTCTGCCCCGATCTTCGTTTTAGTTTAACTTTTCGCTCGTTTATCCAAATCAGGTGAAACAAGCGCCTAGATCTTCGTCTCGAAGCCCTCTTTCTGTGTAATCAACTTGAACAAGATTTTCGTACTGTAAAATTTGACTTTAGTCTAGATTAGTAAACGGATCTTGTTCCTTTCGTAGTTTGAGTTTTCTTGCTCCGTTTGATTTGATTCTTTTTTGAACCGGAGTTCTTCAGTTGAACTTTATGGTTAGATATTCTTATTTGAGTTTTACCCATGCATCTTTGCTTGAGTGCTTATGTATGCTATTGTTTGTTTGCAATAGAATTCCCGGAGTGCGAAGCGTGCTACTACGAGTCACTAGGTTTTGCGGATCGTCAGCAAGGCAAGTAACACATTGATCATACTCCCTTCATACCCAATTTTTATGTATTAGTTACAATCCTCAAATATTGCATGATTAGGATGTGTTTAACCTTGTCGGTATTGGGAAGTAGATGATGAGGTAGAACCTATTACCTGTTTTATTATCAAACCCTTGGGAGTTACTTCTACGTTATGCTTATATTGCTATGCTATGCTCGTAGACGTGGATTGGGTTTGAGTGTATCCATGACAGATGTGAGATTTATTATTTAATGGTTTAACTTAAGGTGGCAACTTTAATACACATCTGGGTGGATTGTTGGTTTAGGGCACCTGGGGTTATAGCAGTGTTGTCCTAGGAGATCCCGGGGTTATACCGTGTGATCCTCCTATGGTCCGCCACCCAGGCTCAAAGGGATCATAAGATTATTCATACTAGAAACTTCTGTGTGCAGCCACAAGCTATTATGGGCTCTAGCATAGTTGAGTATGTTGCATGACCTCTTCTAGTGGTAGGCTAGCAGATGTAGGGGATGTAGGTTGGTACTGTCTACCCGGGGTTAGAGTTAATGCTTCTGAAAGATTGTGTCTCGGTCATCCGTTTCTCAAACACCATGTAGTGTGAGAAATCCAACAGAGGAGATCGAGTCTTGTGGGGAAAAGTGCGCAAACCTCTTCAGAGTGTACAAACTAATCATGGTTAGCCGTGTGCCCGGTTATGGATAACTTGAGTATCTGGTACTTGAATTATTGACTTGATCTCATCACTCTAAATTAATTTGTTGGGTTGCTAATGTACACCTTTTAATTGGGATTGAGATGGGGGTACCATTCTCAATGTTTCAACCACCATGATAGTTAAATAAAATATATTCCTTTGTTGTAGGGAAAAAATTGGCTTTTCGCAAAACATTATAACCATAGAGCCTCCACCAGCCATATATGCATATAGTGATAGTATTTTTCTATTCATTGCTCTACTGTGTTATATTGCCAGCATATTCCATGTGCTGACCCATTTTCGGGCTGCAACATATCATGTTGCAGACTTTTCAGACGAGGAGTAAGGTGTGCTAGGTCGTTTGTCATGCACTCAGCTATGCCGTTTGAGTTGACGGACTCACTTTATCTTCCAAGCCTTCCGCTGTTATCTTATTTAGATGGCCTTAAGCCATATTTATTGTAATAAGTTTCTTTTGAGACATTCGATGTAATAAGTGTGTGATTGCTACTCTGTTACAAATCCTTTGAGTACTGTGTGTGTCAGCATTACCGATCCAGGGATGACACTGAACATAGAGATTTGACCATCTGAGGTCGGGTCGCTACAAGATGGTATCGGAGCACACACTGAATGTAGGACACGACCACTAAGATGAGCCATAGGTCACTCTTCTCTACTCATTTCTGACTCCTCTCCATTTTCTACTCTTTAGGATGGCGGATTCCAGGAACAAGTTTGCACAACTGGATGAAGACACACCTTTTGGACGACACTTGAAGGAAGTCAGTAGGTACATGAACATTGGAATACCAAGCTTCACCGGGACCTACACTGCCACTTTACCAGAAGAGGAGCGCTGGATGATTCGAGTTCCAGTTCCAGGAAGGACATTCACGCCAGTCACTGAGCCCATAGAGTTTTCCTTTGATGCACCCACCTGGAGTCTAGGCAAGAGCATGGAAGCCCACATCACCATGGGACGCATTGGCATAGTTTACCACAAGGAGCTTAAAGACACTACCTATCAGATATGTGGGCGCCGAGATGAGCAATGGGAGATAGTCAGCACCAGGAGGGATAGGTCCATTGCAACTTTCATCCAGGAGCTAAGCCAGCACATTCGTCCATAGGAGAATCAGATGTGCACAGGCATTATAGATTTGAAGAAGGTGATGACCAGGAACATTGAGCTAGAAGAGGAACTCAAGTCTACATGCGACGGATACGAGGAGGAAATCACAATACTAGTGGAGAAGAATGACGAACTGACAAGGAAGCTAGGAGTATTCATGGGAGACCCCGCACCAGGAGGAGAAGACGATGAACCCAAGGAGATTCGTTCCGAAGTCTACATCATCATCGACAACACCGACTCTGACCCCAACGATAGTGATGATGATTACGAAGACGAAGCTAGAGCGGATATCATGGAGTCTTCCACCAATCTAAATTTCTAGTAGACCACCATGTGATCAGTAGTATTTCCCCCATGTATATATTAGTAGTCCGAGCACTGTAACGATAGTTAGATCGATTGTATTCCCTTGTTTGAATTGATTTGGTGTGATATGATTGTATTTGTCTCATGTGCATATGGGTAGTGATTTTCCCCTTAGACCTCATTCTATTCTAATCTCTCCCCTCTAAACCCATCAGATGCCATTAACCATAGGTAGCCATACCTTCCCCTCCGACTTTATAATTCTAGAGTCCCAAGGATTGGATGTGATTCTAGGCATGGATTGGCTGTCGATGTATGAAGGAAACATCGATTGCGCCAGTAAGTCAATTCTGCTCACCACCCCGGAGGGAAAAAGGATCAAGTATGTATCCAGGCATGCACCAAGGAGAACCCAAGCAAATTATCTCTCAGGAGTTGTTCAGGAGGAAGTGCCTGTAGTGAAGGATTACCCAGATGTATTTCCAGAGGAGTTACCAGGCATGCCGCCAGATCGAGACATTGAGTTTTTGATAGAGTTATTTTCAGGCACTGGACCAATATCGAAGAAACCATACCAGATGCCCGCAAATGATCTGGAGGAGATTAAGAAGCAGATTAAGGAGTTATTGGAGAAAGGTTACATTCGACGAAGCTCATCACCATGGGGACCCCCAGTGCTTCTGGTTGAGAAGAAGGATGGATCGTTAAGAATGGTTGTTGATTATCGTGCGTTGAATGAAGTGATGATCAAGAACAAGTACCCACTGCCGATGATCTATGATTTGTTTGACCAACTGCAAGGAGCTAAAGTGTTTTTGAAGATCGATTTGCATTCAGGATACCATCAGCTGAAGATTCGAGAAAAGGATATACCTAAGACAGCTTTCACCACACGGTACGGGCTTTACGAGTATACGGTTATGTCATTTGAATAGACTAATGCCCCTGCCTATTTCATGAGCATGATGAATAAGGTGTTTATGGAGTTCTTGGATAAGTTTGTTGTGGTGTTCATTGATGATATCTTGGTATACTCGAAGAATGAAGAGGAAAACAAGGAGCATTTGCGTTTAGTTCTCGAGAAGCTCAGGGAACATCAGTTATATGCCAAGTTCAACAAATGTAAATTTTGGTTGAAGGAAGTTGGATTCCTTGGACATGTTATATCAGGAGAAGGAATAGCAGTACACCCCACCAAGGTTAAGTCAGTCACTGATTGGCTATCACCCACCACAGTTGGAGAGATCCGCAGTTTTCTTGGACTCGCGGGATACTATCGGAGATTCATTGAGATGTTTTCCAAGTTTGCAAAACCTATGACGGCGTTGTTGAAGAAAGAGACTAAGTTCAAATGGACAGAAGAATGTGAAGCAAGTTTCCAGGAATTGAAGAAACATTTGGTTACAGCCCCGATGCTGATTTTGCCAGATATACGCAAGGATTTCCAAGTGTATTGTGACGCATCTCGCTTAGGACTTGGAGGAGTACTTATGCAAGACGGAAGAGTTGTTTCATATGCCTCATGACAGCTTCGACCGCATGAGTTGAATTATGCCACGCATGATTTGTAGTTTGCAGCCGTAGTGCATGCGCTCAAGACCTGGAGACATTTTCTTATTGCAAACCATTGTGATGTGTACACGGATCATAAGAGTTTGAAGTACATTTTCACGCAGAAGGAGCTGAACCTCAGGCAGAGGAGATGGATGGAGCTCATAAAAAATTATGATATGAAGTTGCACTATCATCCAGGTAAGGCCAATGTCGTAGTAGACGCTTTGAGCCAGAAGAGTTACGCCAATACCCTCGTAAGCGGAGGATTGCCAAAGGAGTTAGTAGAGGATCTCAGGGAGCTTCGTTTGGAGATAGTCCCTAGAGGTTTTGTTGCAGCAATGGAAGTTCAGTCAACATTATTGGGAAAGATTCGAGAAGCTCAGAAGGATGACAAAGAAATTGCCGAGATACAGGAGAGAATGAGAAAAGGAAAAGCCAAGGGTTTTCGTGAGGATGAGCACGACACCTTGTGGTTCGAGGACCGTGTATATGTTCCAAATAATGCAGAGATCAGGAAGCTGATATTCAGGAAGCTCATGACTCGCCCTACTCAATACACCCCAGAAACACCAAGATGTATTTGGATTTGAAGGAGCGTTTCTGGTGGACTGGAATGAAGAAAGATATTGCCGAGTATGTGGCCGTATGTGATGTATGTCAGAGAGTGAAGGCAGAACATCAGAAGCCAGCAGGATTACTGCAGCCTATGCCGATACCGGAATGGAAGTGGGACAAGCTTGGCATGGACTTCATCACCGGATTGCCTAGGACCCGATCGGGATATGATTCTATTTGGGTAGTAGTGGATCATTTGTCCAAATTTGCTCACTTTATCCCAGTGAAGACCACCTATACAAGTGCAAAGTTGGCCAAGATATATATGACCAGGATCGTATGTCTGCACGGAGTTCTGAGGACCATCGTGTCAGATAGAGGAACGCAGTTTACTTCAAAGTTTTGCCACCAGCTGCACCAGACTTTGGGTACCAGGCTAGAGTTCAGTACAACTTTTCACCCGCAGACAGATGGATAGACCGAGGGAGTCAATCAGATTCTGGAGGACATGTTGACAGCTTGTGCGCTAGATTATGGATCTAGTTGGGACGACAATTTACCCTATGCGGAGTTCTCATACAACAATAGTTACCATGCCAGTTTGAAGATGGCACCTTTCGAAGCTTTGTATGGAAGGAGGTGCAGGACACCATTGATGTGGGATGAAGTTGGAGACCGTCAGTTGTTTGGACCGGATTTGATTAAAGAGTCAGAAGAGAAGGTTAAGCTGATTCGAGATAGACTGAAGGTAGCTCAGTCCAGGCAGAAGAGTTATGCAGATTCAAAACGCAAGGAGGTAGTCTATGAAGTCGGAGACAGAGCATATCTTCGTGTGTCACCACTGCGAGGAGTTAAACGCTTTGGAGTAAAGGGAAAGTTAGCCCCGAGATTTGTAGGACCATACCGAGTTTTGGAACGTATGGGAGAGGTAGCCTATAGGTTGGAGTTACCCGAAGGACTGTCAGGAGTTCATGATGTGTTTCACATTTCCCAGTTGAAGAAGTGCGATGCTGAAATGGCCGATATCCCTCTAAGAGATACAGTGCCCCTGGAAGCAATTCAGCTAGATAGTGATCTGACCTATGAGGAGAAACCAGTCAAGATTCTCGAGTTTGCCAGCCGAGTTACTCGCAGCAAGGTTATCAAGTTTGGCAAAGTACAGTGGAGCCACCATACCGAGGATGAAGCCACCTGGGAATGAGAAGATGATCTACGGAAGGACCACCCACACCTATTTTCTAGCCAACCCGAATCTCGAGGGCGAGATTCCTCTTAAGGGGGGGTAGGTTTGTAACATCCCAAAATTTCAATTTGGAATGTTATAAATAGGTCATTCATGCTTATCATATTTTATTGCATTTTGTTTTGCGATCCTAGAAAATCCTAAGCAACTCAAGGACCCACGGAGAGAGTTGGGGATTTCACGATTTTTCATATTTGAATTTTCTCAAATACCAAAACAAGGATCATTTTGGTTTTAATTATTTTTCTCTTCGAAAATATTTCGTATTAAAATATATGAGAGGAGATAATATGACTTCTCCAAAATAAAAGAAATATTGGAGGAAAAAAGTTAAAATAAAAAGAAATATTTGGATTTTATTGCTATTTTAATTTGAATTAGGAAAAATATGCGTTTTTCATAATTGCATTAGAGGCCCAAATAAATGTTCACTTTGTCCGCAATACTATTAGAGGACCACGAAAATTTATTTCAGGGATTTTGGACTCCGTTTAGTATTTCTTTTGTTAGTTTTTCAGCGTCAGGATTATTTAAAAAAAGAGTCAACCGACCTATCGGGCCGTGCCCGAGCCAGACTCGTCCGAGCTCAGGCTTTATAAGCCCAAGCCCGAGGCTCCCCGAGGCCCAGCCGCCGCCGTCCCAAAACCTAACCATAGCGCCGCCCAGCCGCCGCCGCCGCGCTGCCTCCAGCGCCGCCGCCCGCGTTGCCGCCGCCCCGCCATCTCCCGCACCGCCGTCTGCCGCCGCCGCCGCGGATCCCGCCGGAGTTCGCGCCACCGGTTTTCTTTGCTGGTTTTCGTCGGTTTTGTTTTCGGTAAAAACCCTAGATCAGTTTTTTTGATCGGTTTTTGTTCGGTTTTCTTCGGTTTGGTTAAATAGCGGACGTTCGTCCGTACGTTCATTTTAACGAACGCTGTTCGCCAGTTAGCCACAGACAGCGAATGTTCGTTTGTTAGTCTGTTCGTCTCGTTTTATTTTTCCAGGGTTTTTCCGTGATTATTTTCGATCGTGATTTCTGCCCTGATCTTCGTTTTAGTTTAACTTTTCGCTCAGTTATCCAAATCCGGTGAAACAAGCGCCTAGATCTTCGTCTTGAAGCCCTCTTTCTGTTTAACCAACTTGAACAAGATTTTGGTACTGTAAAATTTGACTTTAGTCCAGATTAGTGAACGGATCTTGTTCCTTTCGTAGTTTGAGTTTTGTTGCTCCGTTTGATTTGATTCTTTTTGCAAACCGGAGTTCTTCAGTTGAACTTTCTAGTTAGATCTTCTTATTTGTGTTTTACTCGTGCATCTTTGAGTGCTTATGTATGCTATTGTTTGTTTGCGATAGAATTCCCGGAGTGCGAAGCGTGCTACTACGAGTCACTAGGTTTTGCGGATCGTCAGCAAGGCAAGTAACACATTGATCATACTCCCTTCATACCCAGTTTTTATGCATTAGTTACAATCCTCAAATATTGCATGATTAGGATGTGTTTAACCTTGTGGGTATTGGGAAGTAGATGATGAGGTAGAACCTATTACCTGTTTTATTATCAAACCCTTGGGAGTTACTTCTACGTTATGCTTATATTGCTATGCTCGTAGATGTGGATTGGGTTTGAGTGTATCCATGACAGATGTGAGATTGATTATTTAGTGGTTTAACTTAAGGTGGCAACTTTAATACACATCTGGGTGGATTGTTGGTTTAGGGCACCTGGGGTTATACCAGTGTTGTCCTAGGAGATCCCGGGGTTATACCGTGTGATCCTCCTATGGTCCGCCACCCAGACTCAAAGGGATCATAAGATTATTCATGCTAAAAACTTCCGTGTGCAGCCACAAGTTATTATGGGCTCTAGCATAGTTGAGTATGTTGTATGACCTCTTCTAGTGGTAGGCTAGCAGATGTAGGGGCTGTAGGTTGGTACTATCTACCCGGGTTAAGAGTTAATGCTTCTGAAAGACTGTGTCTCGGTCATCCGTTTCTCAAACACCATGTAGTGCGAGAAATCCAACGGAGGAGATCGAGTCTTGTGGGGAAAAGTGCACAAACCTCTGCAGAGTGTAAAAACTAATCATGGTTAGCCGTGTCCCCGGTTATGGACAACTTGAGTATCTGGTACTTGAATTATTGATTTGATCTCATCACTCTAAATTAATTTGTTGGGTTGCTAATGTACACCTTTTAATTGGGATTGAGATGGGGGTACCATTCTCAATGTTTCAACCACCATGATAGTTAAATAAAATATATTCCTTTGTTGTAGGGACAAAAATTGGCTTTTCGCAAAACATTATAACCATAGAGCCTCCACCAGCCATATATGCATATAGTGATAGTATTTTTCAGTTTATTGCTCTACTGTGTTATATTGCCAGTATGTTCCATTTGCTGACCCATTTTCGGGCTGCAACATATCATGTTGCCTACTTTTCAGACGAGGAGTAAGGTGCGCTAGGTCGTTTGTCATGCACTCAGCTATGCCGTTGGAGTTGATGGACTCACTTTATCTTCCAAGCCTTCCGCTGTTATATTATTTATATGGCCTTAAGCCATATTTATTGTAATAAGTTCTCTTTTGAGACATTCGATGTAATAAGTGTGTGATTGCTACTCTGTTATAAATCCTTCGAGTACTGTGTGTGTTAGCATTACCGATCCAGGGATGACACTGAACACAGAGATTTGACCGTCTGAGGTCGGGTCGCTACAACCGGAAAAGGCCCCAAGATGGGATCTCACAGGTATAGAAGGTTGCGGCGGTGGAAATAGGGTTTCGTGGTGCTCCTGGTTGGTTTCGGGGTATATGGGTATATATAGGAGGAAGAAGTAGGTCGGTGGAGCTGCGAGGGGCCCACGAGGGTGGGGGCGCGCCTCCTTGCCTCGTAGCCTCCTCGTTTATTTTTTGACGTCCACTCCAAGTCCTCTAGATCACGTTTGTTCCAAAAATCACTCTCCCGAAGGTTTCATTCCGTTTGGACTCCGTTTGATATTCCATTTCTGCGGAACAGTAAAATAGGCAAAAAACAGCAATTTGCACTGGGCCTTGGGTTAGTAGGTTAGTCCCAAAAAATATAAAAGTGCTTAGTAAAGCCCATTAAACATCCAAAACAGATAATATAATAGCATGGAACAATCAAAAATTATAGATACGTTGGAGACGTACCAAGCATCCCCAAGCTTAATTCTTGCTCGTCCTCGAGTAGGTAAATGATAAAAATAGAATTTTTGATGTGGAATGCTACCTAGCATATTCTTCAATGTAATTTTCTTTATTGTGGCATGAATGTTCAGATACGAAAGATTCAAGATAAAAGTTTAATATTGACATAAAAATAATAATACTTCAAGCATACTAACTAAGCAATCATGTCTTCTCAAAATAATATGACCAAAGAAAGTTCATTCATACAAAACCATATAGTTTGGTCATGCTCCATTTTTGTCACACAAGAATGCTCTCATCATGCACAACCCCGATGACAAGCCATGCAATTGTTTCATACTTTAGTAATCTCAAACTTTTTTCAACTTTCACGCACTACATGAGTGTGAGCCATGGATATAGCACTATGGGTGGAATAGAATATAATGATGGGGGTTATGTGGAGAAGACAAAAAAAAGAGAAATTCTCACATTGAAGCGGCTAATTAACGGGCTAGGGAGATGCCCATCAATTGATGTCAATGCAATGAGTAGGGATTGCCATGCAACGAATGCACTAGAGCTATAAATGTATGAAAGTTCAACAAAAGAAACTAAGTGGGTGTGCATCCAAGTTGCTTGCTCACGAAGATCTAGGTCATTTGAGGAAGCCCATTGTTGGAATATACAAGCCAAGTTCTATAATGAAAAATTCCCACTAGTATATCACTACGGCAAACAACTAATTTGCCGTCAGGGGGCATCTTTGCCGTCAGCTTTTCGTCGGGCAGACGACAAAGAAAGGGTTTGCCGTCATCTGCAGACGGCAAAGAAAAACTAACGGTGAAATATACTTTGCCGTCAGCGAAAAAAATACAGACGGCAAATAACTCACTTTGCCGTCTAAAAAAAGAAACTTAATCGGCAGAGATATTTGTCGTCTGCGCAATTTAGTACATACGGCAAGTACATACGGCAAAGAGCTCACTTTGCCGTCTGTAAGAAAAAACACAGAGGGCAAAGATCTTTGCCGTCTGCGTTTTTTATTACAGACGGCAAAGAGAGCTCTTTGCCGTCTATAATATAAAACGCAGACGGCAAAGAAGAAGCACACCACGAGGATCGATCCCACGGATCGATGCCGTGGCGTGATCTGGTCCACCCAGTGTGCACTCCCACGATGGGCAGCCCAACCCACCGATCTCTCTCTCCCTTATCCCACGATCTCTTTCTCTCCCACGTGACTTTGTCTCCCACGTACCCATCTCTCTCTCTCTCTCTCTTACGGGCACACTACAGCGGCAAGATCGAGCGGCGCAGGCGAGGAGAGAAAGAGACGCGGGCGGCACGGCACGGGCCGGCGAGCTCTGGCGCCTCCTCCCTCTGGTGCCTCCTCCCTCTGACGCCTCCTCACTCCGGCGAGCAGCGCAGCACGGCCTCTGCCCTCTGACGACTCCTCCCTCGGGCGAGCAGCGCGAGCGGCGCGGCACGGGCCGGTGAGCAGCACGGCGCGGCCTCCTCCCGCTGATGACTCCTCCCTCCGGTGCCTCCTCTCTCCGGGGAGCAGCACGGGCGGCGCGGCACGGGCTGGTGAGCAGCGCGGTCTAATCCCTCCGGCGCCTCCTCACTCCGGCGAGCAGCGCGGGCAGTGCAGGCCAGTGTGGAGCGCAACCTCCTCACTCCGGCGAGCATCGCGGGCGGTGCAACCTCCTCCCTCCGGCGCCTCCTCACTCCGGCAAGCAGCACAACCTCCTTCATCCGGCACCACCTCACTCCGCCGTGGCCTCCTCCTCTCCCTCCGTCGCGTGAACTCCTCCAGCAGCGGCCAGCGAGATCCTTTTCTCAGGACGAGGTCGGGCGCGGCCAGCAGCTCTGCTCCGCGCGAGGTCGACCTCTGCTCCGGCGAGCTCTGGACGAGATGCTCTTGACGTGCAGGGGGAAGGCCCAATCAGGGGGCGTCTTAACCGCCTCGCTCCACCGGCCACCGCTGGCCGCATCGGCTTCTGCCCGTCATACTCGGAAGTTGGTCATGCAAGCTTCGGGGTGAACTTGGCAGCCCTGTGTAATCTGATTTTTTTTGTCTTCATAGATGATTGTTAGACTATTGAATGATTGATTGTGAAACTACTAGCAAAAGGCAAAAACGCAAGTGAAGATTTTTCCTACGCCTTGTTATTAGCTGTTTTTATAATGAGAAAAAAGATCCTACGCCTTCGACCATCTAGGGCCACTGTACCTGGACTATTGTTACCAATATTTTTTATTAAATAATAAAAAATTATTTGCCGTCTGGGATGTATGAGGCTGACGGCAAAGGCATAGTCTAGCTGACGGCAAAGATTGTTTTCTTTGCTGTCTGCTACTACTGGGCTTGATGGCAAAGAGAAAGTTGGCTGACGGCAAAGTCTTTGTTGTCTTCCCTATGAAAAGCTGACGGCAAAGTATTCTTTGCCGACTTATCTTTGCCGTCTGCATCCTGACGGCAAAATCTTTGCCATCTGGATTTAGGTCTTTGCCGTCTGGAATTCACAGACGGCAAATTACCTGTTTCCTGTAGTGTATGAAAGTGAGGAAAGAAGAGACTCTGTATCATAAAGATCATGGTGGTACTTTGAAGCACAAGTATGGAAAAAGGATAGTAGCATTGTCCGTTTTTATTTCTCTTTTTTCTTCTTCTTTTTTTCCTTTCTTTTTTTTGGGGCCTTCCCTTTTTTTATTTGGCCTTTCTCTTTTTTTTATTTGGGACAATGCTCTATTAATGATGATCATCACACTTCTATTTATTTACAACTCGATACTAGAACAAAATATGACTCTATATGAATGCCTCCGGCGGTGTACCGGGATGGGCAATGAATCAAGAGTGACATGTATGAAATAATATTCATGGTGGCTTTGCCACAAATACGATGTCAACTACATGATCATGCAAGGCAATATGACAATGATGAAGCGCGTCATAATAAACGGAACGGTGGAAATTTGCATGGAAATATATCTTGGAATGGCTATGGAAATGCCATAATAGGTAGGTATGGTGGCTGTTTTGAGGAAGGTATAAGGAGGTTTATGTGTGATAGAGCGTATCGTATCACGGGGTTTGGATGCACCGGCGAAGTTTGCACCAACTCTCAAGGTGAGAACGGGCAATGCACGGTACCGAAGAGGCTAGCAATGATGGAAGGTCGAGAGTGCGTATAATCCATGGAGTCAACATTAGTCATATAGAAGCCACATACTTATTGCAAAAATCTACAAGTCATCAAAAACCAAGCACTACGCGCATGCTCCTAGGGGGATAGATTGGTAGGAAAAGACCATCGCTCGTCCCCGACCGCCACTCATAAGGATGACAATCAAAGAACACCTCATGTTTCAAATTTGTTACACAACGTTTACCATACGTGCATGCTACGGGACTTGCAAACTTCAACACAAGTATTTCTCAAATTCACAACTACTCAACTAGCACAACTTTAATATCACTATCTCCATATCTCAAAACAATCATCAAGTATCAAATTCTCTTAGTATCAAACACACTTATATGAAAGTTTTTATTATATCCAACTTGGATGCCTATCATATTAGGACTAATTTTATAGCCAAAGCAAATTACCATGCTGTTATAAAGGAATCTCAAAATAATATAAGTGAAGCATGAGAGATCAATAATTTCTATAAAATAAAACCACCACCGTGCTCTAAAAGATATAAGTGAAGCACTAGAGCAAACTTATTAGCTCAAAAGATATAAGTGAAGCACATAGAGTATTCTAATAAATTCCGGTTAATGTGTGCCTCTCCCAAAAGGTGTGTACAGAAAGGATGATTGTGGTGAACTAAAAAGCAAATACTCAAATCATACAAGACGCTCCAAGCAAAACACATATCATGTGGTGAATAAAAATATAGCTCCAAGTAAAGTTACCGATGGACAAATACAAAAGAGGGGATGCCTTCCGGGGAATCCCCAAGCTTAGGCTTTTTGGTTGTCCTTGGATTTTACCTTGGGGTGCCTTGGGCATCCCCAATCTTAGGCTCTTGCCACTCCTTGTTCCATAATCCATCAAATCTTTGCCCAAAACTTGAAAACTTCACAACACAAAGCTTAACAGAAAATCTCAGGAGCTCCGTTAGCAAAACAAAACAAAACACCACTTCAAGGTACTGTAATGAAGTCATTATTTATTTATATTGGTGTTAAACCTACTATATTCCAACTTCTCTATGATTCATAACCTCCGATACTAGCCATAGATTCATCAAAATAAGCAAACAACACACGAAAAGCAGAATCTGTCAAAAACAGAACAGTCTGTAGTAATCTGTATCAAACACATACTACTGGAACTCCAAAAATTCTAAAATAAATTGCTGGACGTGAGTAATTTATCTATTAATCATCTTCAAAAAGAATCAACTAAATAGCAATCTACAGTAAAAAGTTGTAGCTAATCTCGTGAGCTCTAAAGTTTCTGTTTTTTACAGCAAGATCAAAAAGACTTCACCCAAGTCTTCCCAAAGGTTATACTTGGCACAAACACTAATTAAAACATGAAAACACATCTAACCAGAGGCTAGATGAATTATTTATTACTAAACAGAACCAAAAAGCAAGAAACAAAAACAAAATTGGGTTGCCTCCCAACAAGCGCTATCGTTTAACGCCCCTAGCTAGGCATAAAGGCAAGGATATATCTTGGTATTCTCATCTTTGGCATGCAATCCATAAGTGGCTCTCATAATAGATTCATAAGGTAATTTAATTTTCTTTCTAGGAAAGTTTTCCATGCCTTTCCTTAACGGAAATTGGAATCTAATATTCCCTTCTTTCATATCAATAATTGCACCAATCGTTCTAAGGAAATGTCTACCAAGAATAATAGGACATGAAGGATTGCAATCTATATCAAGGACAATGAAATCTACGGGCACATAATTCCTATTTTCAACAATAAGAACATCATTCATTCTTCCCATAGGTTTCTTAATGGTGGAATCCGCAAGGTGCAAGTTTAAAGAACAATCATCAAATTCACGGAAACCTAACATATCACACAAAGTTTTTGGAATCGTGGAAACACTAGCACCCAAATCAAAAAAAGCATAGCATTCATGATCTTTAATTTTAATTCTAATAGTAGGTTCCCACTCATCATAATGTTTTCTAGGGATAGAAACTTCCAATTCAAGCTTTTCTTCATAAGATTGCATTAAAGCATCAACGATATGTTTGGTAAAAGCCTTATTTTGACTATAAGCATGCGAAGAATTTAGCACGGATTGCAACAAGGAAATACAATATATTAAAGAACAATTATCATAATTGAATTCCTTGAAATACAAAATAGTGGGTTCATTGCTATCTAAATTTTTGACCTCTTCAATCCCACTTTTACCAATTTTTTCATCAAGATCTAAAAACTCTAAATCATTGGGACGCCTTTTAACTAGAGTTGACTCATCTCCAGTCCCATCATTATCAAGATTCATATTGCAAAACAAAGATTTAATTGGAGACACATCAATCACTTTTAGATCTTCATCCTTATTATCATGAAAACTAGAAGAACACGCTTTCACAAAGCAATCTTTTTTAGCACGCATCCTAGCGGTTCTTTCTTTGATCTCATCAATGGAAATTCTCATAGCTTTGAGAGACTCATTGATATCATGCTCAGGTGGAATAGATCTAAGTTTCAAATAATCAACATTAAGAGAAATTCTATCCACGTTCCTAGCCAACTCATCAATCTTAGGCAATTTTTCTTCAAGCAAAGCATTGAAATTCTTTTGATAAATCATAAATTCTTTAACACTAGTCACAAAATCAGTGGGCATATTATTAAAATTTCCCTAAGAGTTGTTGTAGGAATTACCATGAGTATTAGAGGAATTACTAGGATACAACCTAGGATTAAAGTTTCCTCTATAAGCGTTGTTACCAAAATTGTTCCTACCAATAAAATTCACATCCATAGATTCATTATTATTCTCAATCAAAGTAGACAAAGGCATACCATTAGGATCAGAAGAAACACTCTTATTAGCAAAAAAAATCATAAGTTCATCCATCTTTCCACTCAAAACATTAATCTCTTCTATCACATGAACCTTTTTACTAGTAGATCTTTCAGTGTGCCATTGAGAATAATTAACCATAATATTATCTAGGAGTTTAGTAGCTTCTCCTAAAGTGATTTCCACAAAAGTGCCTCCCGAGGCCGAATCTAAAAGATTTCTAGAAGCAAAATTCAATCCGGCATAAATTTTTTGTATAATCATCCATAGATTCAGACCATGTGTAGGGCAATTACGTATCATTAATTTCATCCTCTCCCACGCTTGTGCAACATGCTCATGATCAAGTTGCTTAAAATTCATAATATCGTTTCCAAGAGAGATGATCTTAGCGGGAGGAAAATACTTAGAGATAAAGCATCTTTGCACTTATTCCATGAATAGATACTATTTTTAGGCAAAGACGAAAACCAAGTTTTAGCACGATCTCTAAGCGAAAACGGAAGTAACTTCAATTTAACAATATCATTATCCACATCTTTCTTCTTTTGCATATCACACAAATCAACAAAGCTGTTTAGATGGGTAGCAGCATCTTCACTAGGAAGGCCGGTGAATTGATCTTTCATGACAAGATTCAGCAAAGCAGCATTAATTTCACAAGATCCAGCATCGGTAAGTGGAGCAATCGGAGTGCTAAGAAAATCATTGTTGTTGGTATTGGCAAAGTCACACAATTTAGTATTATCTTGAGCCATCGTGACAAGCAAGCAATCCAACACACATGCAAACAAGAAGCAAGCGAAAAAGAGGCGAACGGAAAGAGAGGGCGAATAAAACGGCAAGGGTGAAGTGGGGGAGAGGAAAACGAGAGGCAAATGGAAAATAATGTAATGCGAGGGATAAGAGTTTGTGATGGGTACTTGGTATGTCTTGACTTGTGTGTAGACTCCCCGGCAACGGCGTAAGAAATCCTTATTGCTACCTCTTGAGCATGCGTTGGTTTTCCCTTGAAGAGGAAAGGGTGATGCAGCAAAGTAGCATAAGTATTTCCCTCAGTTTTTGAGATCCAAGGTATCAATCCAGTAGGAGGCCACACGCAAGTCCCTCGTACCTACACAAACAAATAAGAACCTTGCAACCAACGCGATAAAGGGGTTGTCAATCCCTTCACGACCACTTGCAAAAGTGAGTCTTATAGAGATGATAAGATAATATTTTTGGTATTTTTATGATAAAGATTAAAAGTAAAGATTGCAAAGTAAAAATAGATTGGAAACTTATATGATGGAAAATAGACCCGGGGGCCATAGGTTTCACTAGTGGCTTCTCTCAGATAGCATAAGTATTACAGTGGGTGAACAAATTACTGTCGAGCAATTGATAGAAAAGTGCATAATTATGAGAATATCTAGGCATGATCATGTATATAGGCATCACGTCCGCGACAAGTAGACCGAAACGATTCTGCATCTACTACTGTTACTCCATACATCAACCGCTATCCAGCATGCATCTAGAGTATTAAGTTCATAAGAAAAGTGTAACGCATTAGGCAAGATGACATGATGTAGAGGGATAAACTCAAGCAATATGATATAAACGCCATCTTTTTATCCTCGATGGCAACAATACAATTCTGTCACTGGGATCGAGCAACGCAAGATTGAACCCAAAGCTAAGCACTTCTCCCATTGCAAGAAAGATCAATCTAGTAGGCCAAACCAAACTGATAATTCGAAGAGACTTGCAAAGATAACAAATCATACATAAAAGAATTCAGAGGAGATTCAAATATTGTTCATAGATAATCTTGATCATCAACCCACAATTCATCGGATCTCGACAAACACACCGCAAAAAGAGTTACATCGAATAGATCTCCAAGAAGATGAAGGAGAACTTTGTATTGAGATCCAAAGAGAGAGGAGAAGCCATCTAGCTAATAACTATGGACCCGAAGGTCTGGGGTAAACTACTCACACATCATCGGAGAGGCTATGGTGTTGATGTAGAAGCCCTCTGTGATCGATTCCCCCTTCGGCGGAGCGCCGGAAAAGGCCCCAAGATGGGATCTCACGGGTACAGAAGGTGGCGGCGGTGGAAATAGGGTTTCGTGGTGCTCCTGGTTGGTTTCGGGGTATATGGGTATATATAAGAGGAAGAAGTAGGTCGGTGGAGCTGCGAGGGGCCCACGAGGGTGGGGGGCGCGCCCGGGGGGCAGGCGCGCCTCCCTGCCTCGTGGCCTCCTCGTTGATTTCTTGACGTCCACTCCAAGTCCTCTGGATCATGTTTGTTCCAAAAATCACTCTCCCGAAGGTTTCATTCCGTTTGGACTCCGTTTGATACTCCTTTTCTACGAAACACTGAAATAGGCAAAAAAACAGCAATTTGCACTGGGCCTTGGGTTAGTAGGTTAGTCCTACAAAAAAAAAGTGCTTAGTAAAGCCCATTAAACATCCAAAACAGATAATATAATAGCATGGAACAATCAAAAATTATAGATACGTTGGAGACGTATCACCACCCCACTTGCCTCTCGCCCCGACTGCATCCTCCACATGCCCCGCATGCATTGCGTAGGGTAGGTGGTGGATGCGGAGGGCGCGGTGTCGGGCGCCATGGCAGAAAGCCAGGTGTCGGTGGTTGGTGCAGAAGGTCAGCTCTGATTCCTCGAGCCGTTGGAGGTGCGGGGAAGCCGTATTGGGGGAGCGGGGCGACCGCTTCCTGAATGAGAAGCCAGCCCCTGCCTCGTCCCTCTATAAAAGGGGGCGGGAGCGGTGTGTTTGCTCACAAACTCTCCTTCTCCCTTTCCTCAAACTTTCTTCGCTCGTCATGGTGAGTGGACGAGGACGCGGTGGCGCTCCAGTGACGGTGAAGAGAGCTTCTGCTCGACAGAATATCCCTCCTCCTCCGGACGACGCGAGGGTGACACCCGCCACGAGAGGAGGAGGGAGGGGACGGGGTCATGATCGTCATGGTGCCCGAGGGGGAGGAGGACGAGGAGGTGCCCTGATTGCACCCCTGTTAATGGTCCTCCTCCATTGGAGGGCCATGTTGGAGACCAACTGAGGGAGTCCTGGATTAGGGGGTCCTCGGACAGCCGGACTATATCCTTTGGCCGGACTGTTGTACTATGAAGATACAAGATTGAAGACTTCGACCCGTGTCCGGATGGGACTCTCCTTGGCGTGGAAGGCAAGCTTGGCAATACGGATATGTAGATCGCCTCCCTTGTAAATGACTCTGTGTAACCCTAGTCCCCTCCGGTGTCTATATAAACCGGAGGGCTTAGTCCGTAGGACAACAACAATCATAACATAGGCTAGCTTCTAGGGTTTTAGCCTCTACGATCTCGTGGTAGATCAACTCTTGTAATACTCATATCATCAAGATCAATCAAGCAGGAAGTAGGGTATTACCTCCATCGAGAAGGCCCAAACCTGGGTAAACATCGTGTCCCCCGCCTCCTGTTACCATCCGCCTTAGACGCACAGTTCGGGACCCCCTACCCGAGATCCGCCGGTTTTGACACCGACATTGGTGCTTTCATTGAGAGTTCCACTGTGCCGTCACCGTAAGGCTTGATGGCTCCTTCAATCATCGGCAACGATGCGATCCAGGGTGAGGTTTTCCTCCCCGGACAGATCTTCGTATTCGGCGGCTTCGTACTGCGGGCCAATTCGCTTGGCCATTTGGAGCAGATCGAAAGCTACGCCCCTGGCCATCAGGTCAGATTTGCAAACTTGAACTACACTGCCGACATCCGCGGAGACTTGATCTTCGGCGGATTCGAGCCCATGTCAGGTGCTCCGCACGATCACGACGAGCATGATTTAGATCTGCCGTCGGACTATGTTCGGGAGATCACACCTGCAACTACTCCGGCCCTCAATCCGGAACAAATTGCGCCATCTGTGGACGGGTGCATGGACCCCGCCACAGAGGCCCCACACTCAGTGGCGATAGCGCCGAATACTGGCTTCATCTCCTACGAGACCCGTGTTGCCGAACCGTCGGATTCGTCCCCAGCCACGGACTCCGAGCCGCTCGTGTCCATGCCCATCAAATCCGATTGGGCACCGATCATGGAGTTTACCTCCGCGGATATCTTTCAGCACTCGCCTTTTGGTGACGTACTAAACTCATTGAAGTCTCTCTCCCTGTCAGGAGACCCTTGGCCGAAGTATGTCCGGCTAGAATGGGATGCGGATGACGAAGAAATTCGCGACCCACCCACCACCCACTTAGTAGCCACTGTCGACGATTTAACCGACATGCTCGATTTCGACTTCGAAGACATCGACAGCATGGACGACGATGCAGGAGAGGAACAGGAACCATCGCCCACAGGGCGCTGGACAGCCACTTCATCAAATGACATATACATGGTGGATACACCCAAAGAAAACAATGACGAGGAACGGAAGGATGCAGCAAAGGATAGCTCCCTTGAGAAGCAACCAAAGCATCGGCATAGGCGCCGCTCCAAATCCCGCCTCAGCAAAAACAACGATAACAGTGCAAGAGAAAATAACACCCTGGTCGACTCCAGAGGAAACGACGACCACATTGTCCCAGCGATAGAGCAGGATGAACCAGCAAACGGTGAACATAGTACGGAACCGCTGTCCGAACACGGCGACGCCGAGGATAAAGCTCATCAACCTCCCTCCGGAGAGGAAAACAGTCCGGACGAGGATGCACACATCATCTCGGAAAGGCACTTGGAACAAGAGAACCTCCGCAGAAGGCTTATTGCCAACGCGAGGAGTCTGAAGAAGCAGAAGCAAAGGCTTAAGGCCGCGCAGAATACGCTCAGCACTAGATGGAACAAAGTGCTCGACAATGAAGAAAAGTATGGTGGTAGTTACCACACAATGAGCCATCCAAAGTGGAAGCTGTTGCCTGAATTTGATGATGAGGCCTTAGAGCCCACACAGCCGAAAAACAAAACGGCCGACCGGTCGGATCAACCACCTCATGGCCGCGATAGAACGGCTAACAAGGCCGCACATAAGTCAGCACATGATTCACGTGAGGACTTGCATCAGAAGACCGGCGTGACCAGATCCATCTACAGATCAAGGAAAGGCACTCCAGCGCACAACCAAAACCGACACTACAACCATCAGAACGCCACGACACATCCAAATACAGGGGTGCCGCACACCCCCTATGTTTCACCGATGAGGTACTGGACCACGAATTTCCAGAAGGATTCAAACCAGTGAACATAGAGGCGTACGACGGAACCACAGACCCTGGGGTCTGGATTGAGGACTTTATCCTCCGTATCCATATGGCTCGCGGAGACGATCTCCACGCCATCAAGTACTTGCCCCTCAAGCTGAAAGGACCAGCTCGGCACTAGCTGAAGAGCCTCCCCAAAACTCAATTGGAAGTTGGGAGGAGCTTGAGGATGCTTTTAGGGCTAATTTTCAAGGGACCTATGTCTGACCTCCGGATGCAGACAATTTAAGTCATATAATTCAACAGTCCGGAGAGTCAGCCCGAAAGCTTTGGAACATATTTCTCACTAAGAAGAACCAAATCGTCGACTGCCCAGACGCCAAAGCCTTAGCAACTTTCAAACACAGCGTCCGAGACGAATGGCTCGCCAGACACCTTGGCAAAGAAAAACCGAGAACAATGGCAGCCCTGACATGCCTCATGATCTGCTTTTGCGCGGGCGAAGATAACTGGCTAGCCCGTAGTAGCACGAGCAACCCAGGCACATCCGAAGTCAGGGATGGCAATGGAAAACCACGACGCAGTAAAATCAAGCGTCGAAATAAAGAAGACAGCCCAGATAACACGGCGGTAAACACCATATTCAGGGGCACTCGACCGGGTCAGCGGAAAAAGCCTTTCAAAGGCAGCAGAGATGAACCGTCCAGCCTGAACAAGATTGTAGACAAATTATGTCAGATTCATGGCACCCCCGATAAACTTGCAAATGACACCCACAGAGAAGGCTGGGTCTTCAAGCAGGCCGGTAAGCTAAACGCCGAACACAAGGGGAGGAAGACACCAAGTGAAGATGAGGACGAGCGTCGCCAGCAAAGCACTCGGGGACAGAAAAAATTCCCACAAAAGGTCAAAACAGTGAACATGATCCACGTGATGAAGAGGAGAAGCAGACACGCACTCCGAGACACATGCGCCACCCCTAAGTTCAACCCCCGCTTGGCCCGCCCGATCACTTTTGATCGCAGGGATCACCTGACAAGTATCTGACACGGAGGAGCAGCTGCCTTGATGTTAGACCCAATAATAAACGGATACCATCTCACACGAGTCCTTATGGACGGCGACAGTAGTCTTAATCTGATATATCAGGACACAGTCCGCAAATGGGGATAGGCCCGACAAAAATCAGCCACAGTAATACTACCTTCAAGGGAGTAATACCAAGCCCAGAGGCCTGCTGCACAGGCACTCTAGTACTAGAGGTTGTATTCGGTTCTCCCGACAACTTCCAAAACAAAAAGTTAACCTTCGACATCACTCCATTCCGAAGTGGCTATCAAGCACTACTCGGAAGAGCAACTTTTGCTCGTTTTAATGCAGTACCACATTACGCTTCTCTCAAGCTCAAGATGCCCGGTCGACGTGGCATCATCACAATTAGCGGAAATATTGAACGTTCCTTACGCGCGGAAGAATGTGTGGCGGCTTTAATAGCCGAACACTAAACGGCCTCTCCAGCCAGAATAAATGATCGGTCGTCAAGACCGCGGACACGGCTAGGCGAGTCCGGCGCATTACTAGCTATAACAGCTTAGATAAACCCGAGATTGGTTTGATGATTATACCCCCATAGGCGGTACCAGGGGCTTCCCGCGTGTAAACAGGGCTAGTTCGGCTCAACTTTACTTATCTTGAATTTTAATGGTTTATTGAGAATAACCAATTTTTCACACGACAACTTTCACCTAAGTTCCTCTCTTTTACAGATGACAATCGTGCTACACCCTTCCAGGATACGGCACAACGGAGACACAGGCGCAGACGTGCAGCAAGGACCCGCTCAAAGGTTTCTTTTTAGATTAAGACCCTGTGTAAACCTTTTTTACTGTCTCTTGTTGTTCACATCCTCCGAATACTCAGTATAACCGAGAAGGATGCTGACGTTATTGGCATTTTGCCACGTCAGAAACATGCACGTACCTGGACACTCGGGGTTCATTATCAAGGGCGTTGCCCAGCCCGGTACATGTTGTAAAGACCGAATAACTTAGGGAGTGTTCGGCATCGCGAGTTTGGCCTTATATGCATCAGCTCCGAATCATGTCTTTGGTCAAATGTTGGGTTTGCCCGGCTCCCGCGTTTTGCTACCTTACGTTCCGCTATATCGGCTAAGGTGGCACCGGGAGAACTACTGCGATTGTGCCCTGGTTCATCCGGATGAGCACCTCAGTAGAGAAAGCCGAAAACTGACTGTCATGATAAAGTGCGAGACTGGTCAACCACTCGATGACCTAGCGGAATCTTCGGGGTTCCTCCGCATTAACGAACGGTCGGTTTTCCCAGCCATGTACGTACGCGCACCGTATTCGGATAGCCGCGGAAATACCAGGGGCTATATAGTAGCCCCACTGTCAAACTCCTATGGTTAAGTGAAAGTGTTAAAGCAATATAGTTCGATTGCCTCGTTCGCCGCGCTACCACCTCCTTAATGGACCAAGACGTTGGATCAAGTGTGAAGACGCGCTTTTGCAAACACCCCCGCATTATATGCGTGGGGGCTGAAGCCGACGACTGCAAACTTTCAGGATATATATATATATATATATATATATATATATATATATACATAAACGACCGCACAGGAGGCATAATAATACTTTCAGGCAAAAGTATAAACACAACCTTTGTAATCCAAATAACATTGTTCTTACAATCGAGATACATGTCACTAGAACATGATATGCTTCGAGCACTGAGCCTCTATTACACGAGCGCCTTCTAAGACTTCCTCAAAATAGTGCTCGGCCGATACCCGGCCTACCGCCGAACTCTGGGATGCAATAGTGGTGGCTTCCATCTCTGCCCAGTACGTCTTACATGGGCACGAGCCATACGCGCACCCTCTATGCACGCCGACCTCTTCACAGCGTCGATATGAGGCACAACACCAAGGAATTGTTGCACTAGGCCAAAATAACTATTCGGCCTCGGTCCCTCCAGCCAAAGGTGATCCACGACGGACGTCATAGCAAGTCCGGACAACCTATGGAGCTCGGCCCACTCAGCCATTTGTTCATTTAAAAGCAGCAGACGCGTTGGAGTGCGGAACTGTGACCAGAACAACCCTTCCACTACATGATCCTTCTGATCTTTGAAAAACTTGGTCGCATCGGCGGCACTCGCTGCTAAATCCAAGTACGCGTCTCGAGAATTCCATAATTTATCCAGAGGGGCATACTTCCAGTCTCCAAACCTCGTCCGCAACAAAAAGGGCTTCCCAGCCGCAATATCTCTGGCCTGACGGAGTTCCTCCTTCACCGCTCTGATCTGCGAGCAGGTTTCCTTGGCCGCTTCCATGGCCTCCTTCAGTTCCGCCTCCTTCGCTTGGTTTTCCTTTTCAAGAAGCTCATACCGGCCGGCGGCATCTTTCAGCTCAATAGCCATCTTGGCTATTTTCTCTTTGCTCTAGCAATGGGCAGCCTGTTCGGCTCTTAGCTCTTCGACCGCCTTTAGGGCGGCCGCATCACTCTTCCTGGCTTGTTCCTTGGCTCGGGCAAGTTCGGCTCGAAGGGTCTCCACGGTGACAGCTCCATCTGTAGTCACAACATATTACAGATACTAGCATCATGCTCCTCTTAATATGTATTGATCCTAGGAGAATACATACCCTGTGCCTCATCAAGCCGCTTGTTTACAAGCACGATGTTGGCATCTGCCACATCAAGTTGCCTCTTCAATTCGGCAAACTCACCAGCCCGGCCAGCCACCGGACCCGCAGCCACCTGCACATGAAAGCATCACGGTTATTACCTGGGACTATGATCCTCTATTTGCCGTCTTTTTAGACAACAACCAGAGTCTCAAGGGCTACTATCTGCATAGGCCACACCTAGCGTGTGCGGTATCGTCCAAAAAATATATATTACTTCACATACCTAAAAGCCTTTCAGCAGACTCATAAAAGCTTCATGCAACCTGCTTTCGGCGGATGAAATCCTCTCAACCACCGTGCCCATTAGAGCACGATGCATTTCCGAGACAGCCGCTTGCTCCAGAAGATTCATCAGTGCATCTGATCGCACACCGTACGGTTCCGGACTCTTTTTGTGGCTCTCCTTAGGAGCCGAATACCCTAGACTTCGGTCGGCCGAAGGTTTACCTTCTGGCCTTGGCGGATCAGGAGAAATCCTCCGTGACGACGCCTCAGGGTCGCCCGCTTCACAAGGCAGGGAGGCACGGGGAGGTGTTTCGCTCTCCATCATCTCCGGAAGAAGATCGCCCGAAGACGAACTCTGTCAAGAAGGGCTACAATCCGAACTACAAGACGCATGCCTCGGTAATCGTTCTCAGAAACGAAGCAGGATATATTTACTATGAAGTACTTTTGTTCACTTACAGCTCGGTAGAGGGCTGGTCCCCTGGCGGGTACTGTGCGATAAGGATGCCCTCCAGGGTAGGACCCTCCGGAAAAGGATTCTTCCCTCGCTTGGAGACCATTACTTCCAAGTCTTCAGAGGCGGTCCTCTTCCTTCCCTGGGGAGAGGGAATTTTAGATTCTTCCCCCCGGTTATCCTCCTTCGCGGAGGCACTAATTCCCCCAGTTTGGATGAATAGTGACTGAGGCCCGCTCTCTCGGCCTCTTTGTTCCTCCCTTTACCTTCCCCTGATGGCGCTTGATAAGGCGCAAGCTCAAGCATCCTCGCTAGTACAGGATCCGGTGAGCCCTCGGAAAGGGGGGCCGGACACCTGATCATCTTCGCCTTTTTTATCCAGTCCTGGTCAAAAGGAGACTTTTCAGAATGATGTTACTTACTTGAGTGTCTGGGCGATTGCAGTTTAGACCCGCATCCTCGGAGGTGTCCGGACACTCTATTTGTGATCCGAAGAACGATCTATACATCTCTTCGAGCGTCACGGCGAAGAAGTGATGAATAGTTCGCGGTCCTTCCGGGTTGAACTCCCACATACGGAGAGGTCGACGTTTGCAAGGTAGGGCGCGACGAACTAGCATAACTTGCATTACCTTAACAAGGCTGACATCTCTCTCGTGGAGATCTCGGATGCGACTCTGCAATGGTGGCACATCATTTACTGGCCCCCAGTCCAGCCCCTTGTTGACCCATGATGCCAGTTCTGGCGGGGGGGCCGAGCGGAAGGGAGGGGCGGCTACCCAATTAGTACCCCGGGGAGCTGTGATATAAAACCACTCCCGTTGCCATAAACTGGACACCTCCGGGAAGGAACCCTTTGGCCATGGAACATCGGCGCCTTTGCTTATTACGGCACCTCCGCACTCTGCGTGTCGCCCCTCAATCATCTTCGGCTTCACATTGAAGGTCTTGAGTCATAAGCCGAAGTGTGGGGTAATGCGGAGGAAGGCTCCACACACGACAATGAACGACGAGATGTGAAGGATAGAATCCGGAGCCAAATCATGGAAATCGAGCCCGTAGTAGAACATGAGCCCTCGGAGGAGGTGGGAGACGAATACAACACTCTCGCCAGATTCGGGAGTGGGAATGACCTGCCCTCGAGCAGGCAGCCTGTGCGAGATTTCGCCGGTCAGATACCTAGCTTCTCTTAGCTTCTTGATGTCCTCCTTTGTGACAGAGGAGGGCACCCACCGACCTTGAAGGTTGGATCCGGACATGATTGTAGGTCCGAAGCGCCTAGCCTGAGCCTTGGGTGTTGGAACTCGAGGTGGGGGAAGGATTCGATTGAGCGCGAGAAGAAGGGGACAGGCCTAGGCCTCTTTATAAAGAGGATGAATATCAAGCGCCCTCCGCGTGGCCGCTTGGGACTTGCCTAAAATCGAGGAGTCATACCAACAGGCACGATTGGGTTACCAATACCCATATTGATGAGAATCCCATGAAAAAAGGGACACGATCTCTGCTTCGACAGGACGTGTCAATAAAAACCGCCTCGCAACACATGCAGTGGCAGGCTCGGAAAAACGGTTCATCATGACCAGACCACGGCAGTACGTCACATTATGAAAAGCTGTCGGCAGATTGGATTTGTGGAAATATTATTCTCTCTACGGTGGTATGTGGAATTTGTTTTGCAGAGCCGGACACTATCCTTGTGTTCAAAATCTTCTATGGAGTATTCGGAGGAGGAACCTGCCTTGCAATGCCGAAGATAATCTGCGCGCCGTCACTGAAGCCTGGTTCAGGGGCTACTGAGGGAGTCCTGGATTAGGGGTCCTCGGACAGCCGGACTATATCCTTTGGCCGGACTGTTGGACTATGAAGATACAAGATTGAAGACTTCGACCCGTGTCCGGATGGGACTCTCCTTGGCATGGAAGGCAAGCATGGCAAGACGGATATGTAGATCTCCTCCTAACCAACTCTGTGTAACCCTAGCCCCCTCCGGTATCTATATAAACCGGAGGGCTTAGTCCGTAGGACAACAACAATCATACCATAGGCTAGCTTCTACGGTTTTAGCCTCTATGATAAACTTCAAACACGCACTTCTCTGGGTTTAGCTTCAAGTTGATCTTGCGCAGATTAGCAAATGTATCTTGCAAATCCTGGATGAGGGTTGATTTGTCCTTGGTCTTGACCACAATATTCCTCCATATATGATTCAATGTTCCTGTGCAGCTGTGATTCAAAACCAATCTGGACTGCTCTTGCAAAAGTGGACCCGACACTCTTCAACCTCGAAAGGCATGCGCACGAAGCAGTAAGTGCCACATGGGGTGATAAATGAGGCATTTTATTCATCTTCCTTGGATATAAAAATCTGATGATATCTAGAGTATGAATCCAGAAGAGAGAGCAACTCACATCCTGAAGTAGAATCCACAATTTGGTCGATGCGCGACAAAGGAAATGGATCCTTCGGGCATGCCTTGTTAAGATCTATGAAATCTATGCACAGCCTCCATTTTCCGTTAGCCTTGCGTACGACCACTGGATTTGCCAACCATGTTGGATGCAATACTCCTCTGACCGGACCAGCTACCTCAAGTTTCTTGATCTCTTATGCAATGAATTGTTGCCGCTCCAAGGCTTGCTTTTAGACCTTCTGCTTGACGGGTCGGGCATGTGGGCAGACAACAAGGTGGTGCTCGATTACCTTCCTGGGAACACCGGGATGTCAGATGGTTGCCAAGCAAACACATCGATATTCGCCCGTAGGAAGGCAACGAGTACGCTTTCCTATTTGTCATCAAGGGTGGCACTGATAGTAAAGGTACCATCAACGCCAGCCAGCCCTGTCGGGACCTTTTTCACAGGAGGTGCAGGGGCCTTGGATCTCTTGCTATTGGAACTCTCCGGCAAGTCATCGATAGGCGCAACATACTCCGAAGAGGTACGCTTCCCGGATTCCTTGCTAGTGTCCCTGCTAGCCTTCTTCTCTCCTTTGATTTCCTTGGCGGGAACTGTGGCTTCCGCGGCCTTTGCCATGACTACGTCCCGATACATCTTATCCATGCAAATAATTGCATCCATCTCGTCCGACGGAATGGAAATGACTCCCACTGGCCCTGGCATCTTCAAGGTGTTGTAGGCATAGTGGGATGCCGCCATGAGTTTTGCCGGAGCTGGGTGTCCAAGGATTCCATTGTACAACAGGGGGAGGTCAACCACATCAAACACAACCTTCTCTGTACGGTAGCTCAACTCTCCTCCTAATGTTACTGGCAACGTGACCTTTCCCTTAGGATGACTCCTACCGGGCTTGATTCCTTGAAACGTGCTTGTGACCTTGAGTTCCTCCTCTACTATCTGATGTTTGCTGATGACCTTTGGGGAAATCAGATTCAACCCGGCCCCACCGCCAACCAACATCTTTGTGACTTTGAGGTTGTGGATCGTTGGTGAGACCAACAACGATAAACATCCTACCGCAGTGGTGCGGTCAGGATGGTCCTCTTCGTCAAAGATGAAGGGCGTGTGTGACCACTTGAGAGGCTTCCGAGACTCTGACGCTGGCTGCACGACATTGACCTCACGCACCCACCATTTATGTTGGCGGTGAGAGGAGTGCAGAGATGCACCTCCGTCAATGCACAGGGCATCAGTGGCCTTCTGGAATTCCTGCTAGTTGGTTTCCTCTTCATCCCCTCCATCACTTCCATCATCGCAATCTTCCTTCTCTCTACCCCTGGCGGGTTTTCCTTGGTTTCGAATAACCTTGCTGGGGCGATTTACTTCATCGCTTCGGCCCTTCCCACTAGCCATTCTGACCTTTTTCCTTATCACGCTTTTCGTATTCAGCCCTATGCTTCTTGACGAGCTGCTCAACCTGATGGCAATACTGGAGATCATGGCCCTTGGTCCGATGAGTCTTGCAATACGGACCATCACCTTTCCCAGCTTTCTCAGCAGCTGCAGCCTCCCAGCAGTCAGTGCATGCGGCAACTTCCTTGCTAGGGGCTTCGACCATAGCCTTCTTGCTGGTACTAGGCGTGCCAGATCCCTCAACGGTCAATACTGCTTTATCCTTGCGCTTCTTGTTCTTCTTCTTCTGACTAGTGGCCTCATCATCATCTTCTGAGTCAACGCCACGCCATCCTCTTCTCCAGGGAGTTTCCTCCCCTCCTCCACCCAAGCACACTTGTCCACCAAGGTGTAAAGTTCCTTCATAGTCTTGGGCAACCAGACGTTCATCTTGGACCGTATCCGAGGGTTGCGTACGCTGGACTGGAACACAGCTATCAGAGCTGCCGGGTGGATATCTAGAATATTCCTGTGAACTCGGCTGAACCTCTGCATGTACTTCCGCAGAGTCTTCCTTCCTTCTGCGGGAGAAGCTGCAAATCGCTAGGCCACCCTGGTTCTTGGTGGCCTCCCATGAAGGCGCCAACGAACTCATGGCACAGGTCAGCCCATGTCGAGATGGAGTTCTCCGGCATATGCATCAGCCACGACCTCATGTTTGGCTTGAGCGCCAAAGGGAAGTACGTGGCAAAAACCTTCTCATCTCTTCCCCCGGCAGCATGAACAGCGATGGTGTAGATGCTCAAGAACTCTGCCGCGTTCAGCCTCCCATCATACTTCTCTGGAATCTCTGGCTTGAACATGCGAGTGGATGGCCAACGGACTTGCCGCAGCTCACGGGTGAAGGCAGGGCACTCAGCCTTGAAGGGCAGGTACTTGCCTCTGCCGAGCGCAGGCTCATCGATGTTGAGGCCATCGCGCCCATTGGACTGGCGGTGGTCATCGTGGTGTCGCTCAATGGTGACTTGCGCGCCCTCCATCTGCCTGTCCTCTGGGGCTCACCATCGACCCTGACGTGTTCGAGGGTCAGACGAAGCCATCGAGATGTCATCAAGCTCTTGGTTGCGTGGCCCTCGCGTTGGTTGCCGCGGTGGGGATTGTACCGTGGGGGTGGCCCCTTCCACACAACCAGCAGCATGGGTCGCCGTCATTGTCTAGGGAGGCCGTGGCGGGCCAACTCGCTGTGAGCCTCCAGCCTCGACAAAGCCAATCAGACTCTGAATGGTGGCTCTCCACTCATCCATATCTGATCGGCTACCGGTGGAAACCTCAGCAGCAGCTGGGCCCGCGCCATGGCCTCCAAAGCGGTGCTTGGCATCGGTGATGATGATGTAGACCGCAGCGTCGCCTGGCTCCTAACGGTGTCGGCGGTGGCTGCACCGGGCTCCCATCGTCGTGAGCCAGTCACCGGGATGGCGTGGTGATGAGGTGATGGCGCGCGTGGGCCAACGACTCCGTTCGGAGCATTGGCTGGGCTAGTTTGCTCCGGAGGTGGTGCGTGTCCAGCGACTGCGCCCACTGCGGGGGTGGCCGTAGGATTGCGATTCACCTTAGGACGAACGTCACCGCCGTGGCTATGTCCCTCGGCCAGGCTGGGAGGGACAGAAGGAATAATCTCTCTACCCGTACGTCGCGGAGCATGGTCGCCAGGATGTTGTTGACAATGTCCTTCTCCGGTGCCTCCTGCTCTTGCTTCGGCCGCGGGGGAAGTGGTGAGAACATCGCCTGCACCGACCCCGTCCCCCGTAGTGCTCGCATCCTCCTGCGTCTCCGCGTTCCCCATGGCATCGGTGGCAGCGAGCTGCAGGGCCTTCAAGGTGGAGGGATGAGCTGCAGCACCGGACTTCTTCTTCGGCGCCATAGTTGATGGAGCCGTCGATGATGAAAATGGTGATGAAGATGACGCGCTTCTCATGCTCTCGGGTTCGCGCAAGTGCTCCCCCTACCTAGCGCACCAAAGATGTCGTCGGAAACCACGGCCACCTATGGGGTCAAGGAGCCCCGTTTTGTTCGGCGGGGGGATGGGCACGTTGCACAAAGAGCGGAGAAGCGTAACACAGCACGACATAGATCACACGGGCAGTTTTACCTAGGTTTGGGCCGCCGCGAGGCATAAAACCCTACTCCTGCTTTGGTGGATTGATGGTGGAAAAGCACAACGCTCTTTCCTGGCAAGGTTGCCTTGAGGCGAGAGTGGCTACGTGCGTATGAGTAGGAGGAGGTCCGAATCCTTTCTACAGTTGCCATGGGCCTCCTTTTATAGATCAAGGGGTCACCATAATGGCAAATCAATCTTTACATACTGATTAGATAGCAAACAGTGCTATCATACCTAACTCTGCAGGCTGATAGAGCGCATTAAATGCACCGCTCAGTGTCACATCACAGCTCGCCCGGTAGGCCCTGCCGGGCTGTTTTGCCGGCTCCGCGTCTTCTTGCTTGACTCGTCTCAGGACGGGTGTCGCTTGGAGGTATTTTTTGTAGGAAATGGCTGCCATGTGGCAGAGAGCACCCACTTAGTCACTTAGGAGCTTGACACTGCACTGATCAACGACGTGCTTTTCTGCGGGGTGGTGAGGTGGAGTGGTTTGCCTTCGTGAGCCTCATCTAGCCTGCTGGGGCGATCTTTGGAGGCTTGCTTCCGCGGCAACCCCATCCTCGCCAGGCTCACCTACCCGACAAGGGAGGTCCTTCTCGTAGTGGAATCTTGTCTCTCTGGCTAGTCTTGGTCTTCTTGATCTAAACGTTGGCCTTGAGAGAACGGATCCTTCCTGCCTTGATCTGATTCTGGTGTTGTAATCTTGCTCCTCGGCTTGTGCATAGTCTGGGCAACGGACCCAGGGTTTGTTGCACCGATATGATGGAAGTTATCTTCTACCACGTGTGTCTATGCATTTTTATGGGCCTAGCCCAAATGACGTTTCAAACACGTGTCTGGCCTAGGCCTGGGGGCTACCGTCGGTGTGTTGAAAACGAGTGTTCAATACCCCTGACTATGCACAGACAATGGCATACTCCTCGTTGGGAAGGACTCGGGCGGAAGACGAGATCATTCCAAGTACCCAAGACTTGGTAGTTAAAAACCATGGAGAAGGCCTCGAGGCAGGTCATCTAGAAGTACTAAGGAAGTACTAGAAATCCGGCAAGCTCCAAACCGGCAAGACTCAGGCCGGCAACTGTGAAGCTGGCAAGCTCCCTCATCACCGCTCCAGCTCAGCGGCCTATTAGAATGTTGCCGCCGGGGGCAAGTAATTAGTTGAAGCTTGTCGGGGCACGTGGCAGTTCGCCGCCTGAAGATCAACTTTCCTGATACACGTCTAATAGACATGTCGCAATAATAGAAGGTAGCTGGGCTAACGCCATAGGTGGAGCAGCGCTCCCTTGCCGGCATTCACCTTAGCTTGACACCTAATGGCATATTTGATGCTTTTGTCCTATATTATCAGGGTTAGGTATGATAGCACTGTAGCCACTATTCACCCTCTATAATTACCATTTTCCACTATGGTAGCCCCTTTCATCTATAAAAGCAGGCCCATGGCTACCTTTACAAGGGTCAACACCCTGCCCAATTGCACTAGTTAGCTGCACCTCCGAGCTCCTTGCCGGCAAGGTCGTGCTCTTAGTAACTTGGGCATTTCCACTCATAATACACCAAAGTGGGAGTAGGGTTTTATGCTTCATAGTAGCCTTAACCTGGGTAAGCTGATCATGCGCTCCGTGGTTGTTGCTAATCTTCGTGTGTTCCGAGCCCTAGCCGGACGTAGAAGCGTCTCCGGACCCATAGATTGTCGTACACTAACAGTCCTCTATTGGTCTAATTAGTTTTTGTTCTATTGTTTTATACATAGCTTATTTTGCTACTGTTGGCGACCATGAAAATGTTGCATGTTGAATTTACTTGGTTCTAAATACTTTGGATGCTTGATAAACTTCTAGGAGTTGTTGCTATCAATTTTATTGACTTTTGTTCACCTCTTATTTGTGGCGTAAAAATCTTATAAATCTTAAGAGGAAGAAAAATGTCCAAAAGGATATTCACGAGGGGCTCTCAAGCCGGAGTTATGAGGGGAAGGGAGCACCTTGGCTCAACCTTCCTCGTAAGGATGAGGTACGACTATATGAGTGGCCCTGCAACACCACCATGAGCTAAGCCGGTTTCCAACACGTTTTTGTGAAGTTCGTGGCGAATGCCAGCTTGACCAACTTTGTCACAGATCAGTGTGATCAACACCTAGTCCTCACCAATACTTTTGTGCAAAATTTCCCGTTCATGCCTAGACAGGAGGTTCCTAGTGTGTCATTTCATTTATATGTTCAAACCTTCAAGATACCGTTCGTTAATTTTTATGAAATTTGGATGATTCCTTCTGAGGGTGAGTTAGTTAAACCTCGACCCAGTGAGTTCAAGGGATTCATCCACACTTTAAGTATGGGAGTGTTTAGACATGTTTCTAAATCTTGATTTAATAGTCTTCATTTTCCTGCTGTGCATTACTTTGGTTTATTGATAGGGAAATGTTTGACTGCTAGACAGGAGGGTGGTACACTCGATGCCCCTGACCTCGCCATTCTGTGTTGTGCACTCTTCTCACCTATAGTTTGGGATCCAATATTGCGCATCGTTTGCACACTAGCTAATAGGTGGCATTATTCGTGGTGGTATTTATGCTACTCATCTCGCTAGACGTCTTATTATTCCTATCCGTTATGATGACCATCTACTACCTAAGATTTACCTTGACCATGAGTCTATGATATTCCATGATCTTATTGATAAATCTATTCATCCGCCTCCTCATCGTTACAACTTGGTATTTAGTGAGGAAACATGTAAGGTCATTTCATTGTCCGCACTTGCTTTCTTTGATGCTAACGCCGGGAGGGGGTGCATCATCATGCCTAAGGAGATCATTGCCAATGAGAGTGCACCAGTTGTTGCGGAGAGCAAGGCCCAACCTTGGGACGCTTACGATCCGCAGCCGACCCAGTTCCTCTCAGGACCAGACGGATTCTACCAATGGTGATCAACAAGTTAGTCAAAAAGCCTAAGCTTGGGGGAGTAAGTATTCTCACCAACATTTCATTTCATGTTCACACATTCATTACACTTGTTGGTATTCATCATTTTCTTTGTATATCTATGTTTCGTTTTTATTTGTTTCTTTTGTGTATTTCAAAAACTAAAAGATCCAAAACTATATCTCGCTTCTTTTCGGTTTTTCTTTCCCATATATTTAGTTCATAGCAGTAAAATAAAACCCAAAAATATTTCTCGTTTCTTGTTTCCTTGTTTGTTGGAAATTCTTTGGTGTAAATAGTTTTTCTAACGTTTTGTTTTCTTTCTTCAAAAAAACTAAAAATTACAAAATTATTTTAGTCTGTTTCTCTGAATTACTTTTCTTTTCTTGAGTCATTGTCAGGAGGAGACATCATAATAATTATCAAGTGGATCTTATGTGCTTTATTGTTTATCTAATATAAGGCCAACTATTTTTTGTCCTCTCCTTTGTATAAAGTGTTTGCAGATTTCAGCTTAGTCCATGACACTCTTGCGCAGTTATAATTTCCACATCATTCGGTCGTGCAAGTGAAAGGCAATAATGACGAAGATTTGAGGAAGTGAGTGTGGTGAAGGGAAAGCTGGTATAAACTTGATGACCCACAAGTATAGGGGATCAATCGTAGTCCTTTCGATAAGTAAGAGTGTCGAACCCAATGAGGAGCAGAAGGAAATGACAAGCAGTTTTCAGCAAGGTATTCTCTGCGAGCACTCAAATTATATGTAACGAGTAGTTTGATAGCAAGATAATTTGTAATGAGCAAGTAACGGTAATGGTAAAACAAGTGCAGCAAGGTAGCCCAATCATTTTGAGGCAAAGGACAGGCCAAAATGGTCTCTTATAATAAGCAAAGTGTTCTTGAGGGTACACAGGAATTTCATCTAGTCACTTTCATCAGGTTGGTTTGATTCGTGTTCGCTACTTTGATAATTTGATATGTGGGTGGACCAGTGCTTAGGTGCCGTTCTTACTTGAACAAACCTCCTACTTATGATTAACCCCCTCGCAAGCATCCGCAACTATGAGAAAAGTATTAAGAATAAATCTAACCATAGCATTAAACTTTTGAATCCAAATAAGTCCCTTACGAAGTAGCGCATAAACTATGGTTTAAGCTTCTGTCACTCTCGCAACCCATCATCTAATAACTAGTCCACAATGCATTCCCCTAGGCCCTAATAAGGTGAAGTGCCATGTAGTCGACGTTCACGTGACACCACTAAGGGAATCACAACATACATACCATCAAAATATCAAACACATATACACATGATTACTTGCAATAAGATTTCTCCTGTGACCTCATGAACAAAAGTAACTACTCACAAATGATAATCATGCTCAAGATCAGAGGGGTATTAAATAACATAATGTATCTAAATATATAATCTTCCACCAAATAAACCATATAGTAATAAACTACAAGATGTAATCAACACTACTAGTCACCCACAAGCACCAATCTAAGGTTCTGGCAGAAAGATTGAACACAAGAGATGAACTAGGGTTTGAGAGGAGATGGTGCTGTTGAAGATGTTGATGGAGATGGCCCTCCCCAAGATGGGAGAGTTGTTGGTGATGACAATGATGATGATTTCCCCCTTCGGGGGGGAAGCTCCCCCGGCGGAATCACTCCACCGAAGGGCAAAAGTGCTCCTGCCCAAGTTCCGCCCCGAGACGACGCTTCTTCCAGAAAGTTCCCTCCTTATTTTTTAGGTCAAAATGACTTATATACCAGAAAAGGGGCACCGGTGGTGGGCCGAGGAGGGCACAACCCACCAGGGCGCGCCTAGGCTCCCTGGCACACCAAGGTGGGTTGTGCCCACCTGGTGGGCCCCCTCTGCTAGTTATTTGCTCCAATAACTCTTATATATCGCATAAAAATTCCTCGTGAAGTTTCAACTCATTTGGAGATGTGTAGAATAAGTGGCCTGGCATAGCTTTTTCAGGTCGAGAATTCCAGCTGCTGGTATTCTCCCTCCTTATGTGAACCTTGCATATTAGGAGAGAAAATGCATTAGAATTACTCCAAAAAACATTATTATACATAAAAACAATATAAATAATAGTAGGAAAACATGATGCAAAATGGACGTATCAACTCCCCCAATTAGACCTCGCTTGTCCTCAAGCGAAAACGGAAATTGAAAAACATGTCCACATGCTTAGAGAGAGAGAGGTGTCGATAAAAACAAAATACGGACATAGAAGCATCATGTATATTATTATAACAGCAACAAACTTTTACATAAAACTTTATCGTAGAACTTCTATCATATAACTTCTCATGGATAAGTAACAATTCATCACAACATCGAAGTATAAAGCATAAACTCTATTGAAAACCAACAAACTATATTCTTAGTCAACTTTGCAACTACGATTCATCATCTTTTCAGGAAGGGTCACGTATCGAAGCCTTATGGAAAGTCCACATACTCAACCATCATATAGGCTTCTATGATTGCTAACACTCACTACATACACATGAGCAAAAAGTTTCAACCCGACACATAAAAAGATAGAGCCTTATAGTTTCGCCTCCCAACATATTCACCTCAAGGGTGATGTCAACAATAATAACTCATGCCCACTCATATTCAACTTGATATATGTGCCTAGATCTTTCCTCACCACATGGTGCTTGCCAAAAGAGAAAATAAAAAAGAATAGAGAGAAAAACTTTGACTCTTGCATAAAAGTAAATACATAAAAGTAAAAGATAGGCCCTTCGCAGAGGGAAGCAGAGGTTGCCATGCGCTTTTTGTTTGTATTCTCAATCTCTTAGTGCAAAAGAACGTCACGTTATATTGCCCCTTATGATAGCAACCTTTATTAGGCAGTCTGTCACTTTTATTCTTTGCCATCACAAGTTCGTACAATGCTCAATTTTCTCGTACACTAAATGATCCGACACTTTTAGAAGCAATTTTTATTGCCTTATTGCACCGATGAAAACTTACTTGAAGGATCTTACTCAATCCATAAGTAGGTATGGTGGACTCTCAAAACAAGATTTGGGTTTAATGGTTTTTGGGTGCACAAGTAGTATCTCTAGTTAGTGCGGAATTTTTGGCTAGAAAAGATGGGGGACAAGCACCACTTGTTAAAGCATCTGTGACAATATAACTTCTATGTGAATATGAACAAACATAAATCATTACGTTGTCTTCCTTGTCCAATGTCAACAATTTTGGCATATAATATTTTGATGGGGGCTCAGAATCACGAAAGATGTCCAAGATAGTGTATTTCTTTGTGAATCTTCTCTTTCCTTATTAATTCTTTCATGAATTGTATCATTGACCAATGCTATTTTTGTAAATCTCCAATAAACTTTTCTACCTATACTCTTCCTTATGTGATGTCATTACTTACTATAAGATTAGCATATGATATTTTTCATTTATTTGCTTTCTTTTTAATGAACATGAAAGTAAAGAAGACAGAACTCGAACTAAACTTTATTATAAATCTCGCACATGATTACAAGGATAGATCACTAAGCAAACACTTGAAAAGAAAGGATCAAACTAAACTTTTATTCAACTAAAGCAAAAGATAACTATGGATCAAACTAACATAAGTAAAGGCAAAAGATAATGGAGGTGATACGATACCAGGACACCTCCCCCAAGCTTGTCACAAGCCAAGGGGAGTGCCCATACCCAATACTCAGATCTCCTTTGGTGATGAAGAAGGGGGTGGTGGTGATGAAGTAGAGGGTTTGTCCTTCTCTTTATCCAGCTTACGTCGGAGAGTAAAGTTATTTATCCTCAACTCATAATTCTCCATCTCAAGCTTTATTATCCTCTTGCATAACGCCTCATGCTTTTTTACTTGAAACAAGGAGGAACTGGTTCATCTTCATCCACTTCATCAGGAAACCATATATAGGGATAGGTGTCCTTGAATATGTTTTTATCTAAAGGCTGATAAGAACTAGGCACTCTTCCTCGGAATCTTGAGACGACATACTTTCAGACCTGTCAAAAAACAGCGAGAAAAGAAAACAAAAGATTTTCTCCGCGGTATGGTGTTCAATAGGTTCGGGGGGTATATAAAGATTTTTTTTATCTTGGGAAATGGGCAGACGGAAGAAAAACAGAGTCCGGAAGGTACCTGAGGTGGGCACAACCCACCTGGGCGTGCCTGGCTGGTGTCCTGTGCCCACTAGGGGTGCCTTCCTAGTTGTTTCTTATTTTCCTAATTTTTAATATATTCCAAAACTGATAGAAAATATTTTTGCAGATTTTTCGGAGTCCGTTTACTTACCGTATCACGTACCTCCTCTTTTTTCACGATTCTGGTGTATTCCGGAAGGTTTCCTTTATGTGTTCTTCCGGTGTCATAGTTTGGATAATATTGCTTACAACATTAATGGGCGTACCTGAGATATAATGTTTTATTCTTTGCCCATTGACAACCTTCGGATAAGTACCTTCGGCATTATTTATTTTGATGGCTATAGATCGATAAACCTCCTCGATAACATAGGGTCCTTCCCATTTGGAGAGGAGTTTTCCTGCAAAGAATCTGAAACGGGAGTTGTACAAAATAACATATTCTCCAACTTTGAACTCACACTATTGGATTCTTTGGTCATGCCATCTTTTAACTTTTTCTTTAAATAACTTGGCATTTTCATAAGCCTGGGTTCTCCATTCATCTAGTGAGCTAATGTCAAACAACCTCTTTTCACCGGCAAGTTTGAAATCATAGTTCAGTTATTTAATTGCCCCCAATATGCTTTATGTTCTGACTCAAGAGACAAATGACAATCTTTTCCATAAACCATTTTATAAAGAGACATACCCATAGGATTTTTATATGCTATTATATAAGCCCAAAGTGCATCCTCTAATTTCTTAGACCAATTCTTTCAGGATCTATTGTCAGTTTTTTGTAAAATTAATTTTATTTCTCTATTGCTAAGTTCAACTTGACCACTAGACTGAGGATGATAGGGGTATGCAATTCTATGGTTAACATCATACTTAGCAATTGCCGGATTCAGGGGTCCGCAGACCCAAGAAAGATTCGAACTCCGCGGTACGTGCGAAGAACTCAAGCTCCCCAGGCTGCCAGCTCGTCGATCTCACGTCCTAGCTAGATTAACAAGAAAGGAAAGGGACACGACAGTTTACCCAGGTTCAGGCCACCTTGCGGTGTAAGACCATACTCCTGCTTTATGGTGGATTGGCCTCGAGGTGGGCTGAGGATGAACTAGTACAAGGGAAAAACAGCCTCAGGAGGCCTGTTCTTGTGTTGGTATGAGCTGGTGAAGGTTTTGATGGGTCGATCCCCGGATCCCCTTCTACAGTGGTGGCTAGGCTATATTTATAGTGGCCTCGGTCCTCTTCCCTCAAAATGGAGGCGGGAAGGGATCCCACAACGGCCAATTTTGAAGGGAGACAACTAGTACATATTATCATGACGAAAGGTAGTCTTCGCCTGCAAAGCTTCTGGTCGTGACGTTGTGGTGGGCTCGGCGATGACCTTCGTCCTGTCATGCTGGCGGTCTTGGTCTTGTAGCACGGGAATGGAAACCTTTCGCTGATTCCTCGGGACTCTGTGCCTGCTCTTGCCTCTTTAGCACCAAAGAGCAAACCTGCTGTACTGCGACCGCTGGCGCCCACCTGGCCTTGGTCGTCATGGCTTGCATCATCCAAACCTCACGAGGTGGGCGCCTGCATAGAAATCTCCACTCCCCAGGATCCAACCTAGAGAGGCTGCTCCCTCTGGAGGTCTTGGCATCGTCCGCCTTGCGAGGGTCTTGTGTTGTCGATGCTGAAGATGGGTCGTACCAGGGCGCTGATGGAGCCACGCCGCGGGCCACAGGTAGGCAAGTCTGGGTACCTTGGTTCCCAGAACACCGATGTAGCCCCCGGGCCCAAGGCGCACTCGGACTTGGCTTCGAGGCGAAGCCAAAGAGCAAGGGCGAAGCGCCGCGGGCCCCAACCGCCTGCGGACCCGGTTGACATGTGGCGCTTCATGGGACGTGGGCATCTCCACTTCCCCATGCTGCCTCGTCAACCGTCCTGGGCTGACAAAAGGCTAGCGCCTGCCGCTGAGCCTTCATTTCCTTCCCTTCGTCTGGCTCCAGATCCCCTTCTCTCCTAGCTCAAAGCGCCTCTAGATCTGTCGAACCCTTCCCGAGATCGCCACCGATGGCAACCGAGAAGGCAAAGCCCATTGCTCCTTCCGCGCGTTACGCCTCCTCGCCTGAGCCGGCCCTCATTTCGTTCACCATCACTGAGGAGAAGCACCTCGCCACCGTGCTCCCGCTAATGACGGGCAATGACATCGAGGGGGGGGAGACAGAGCATCGGGTCGGCTCCACCAAGCGGGACATCTTGGCGAGGTCCTTCTACCCCTTCTTCCAGCAAAGCGTCTTCGCAGGGCTTGTCCCCTCTTTCTCTGATTTCTTCTTCGCCATTCTGGACCATTACCAGATCCGCGCCCTTCATCTCCATCCCAACTCCATCCTTCTCCTGTCGATCTTCGCCTTCTACTGTGAGGCGTTCGTGGGGGTGGCGCCCTCTGTTGCGCTGCTCCGCCACTTCTTCTACCTCCAGATGCGCATCACAATCTAGTGCTCCGGGTGCGTCTGCTTTGGTGCATCCAATTGCAGCAATGGGCTCTCGAGGGCCGGGAAGAAGGTGGACGACTTCCGGCGCAAGTCGATCTTCATGGACGACAAGCGCCTCCACGCTCGGCCAGAGCTGCCGACCGCGATGCCGGCGAAGCTGGACCGGTGGGCTGACAAGAAGCTCACCGACCCCCGGGCGGCACCGGACCTGGAGAAGATGACGACAGACATGGAGGCGGAGAAGCTGACGGGGGCCATGCTCATCAGGGAGTTCCTGACCTAGCACCTGGCTCCGCTCCAGGCGCACTCGCGCCCCCTTTGGGGTCTCAAGGGCACGGAAGACGATATCCGGCTATGCCTGGAAGGCCTGTCGGACGAGGAGCTGAGCAAGGCCTTGCGTACCTTGCTGGAGAAGGACCCGGGCGGCCTCTGGGAGGCCTAACTCCCACTGTACCGCCGCGAGACGGGACAGAGGTGGCCGCCGCCATGCCTATCTTCAACGAGCGGGTGCCTGTGCCACTCACGCTCCCCATCTCCTTGGTGCCGGTGTCCTCTAGCGAGATATTTGAGAAGGAGGGGGAGGAGGAATCAGAGGCGACCATGGAGGAGGTGGGGGAGACCTCTCCTCCGCGGCAGAGCGAGCTCCTCCGTGGCCTATCCGATGACAACGACGCCCGCGAATATCTGGCCGAGGGTTCCCCGCGCTCCACCGCGGTCATCACGAGGTCCGGGGGCACCCCTATGTGGAGGATGGGGCGAGGGATCCCGAAGGAGGCCGTGCCAGCGTTGCTTCCCCGGGGCGACGCATCCGCCTTGCCGCCATTCCAGAGCTAGCCGCCATGCGCCCGACCGATCCCAAGGGCGTGGCGAGACCCGTGCCCAAGAAGCTCAGGGGCACCGCAATCCTGGCGAAGAGGAGGGCGTACGTCGCTGATGATGACTAAGTATTTTACCTTGCTTTTGCTTCCCGTCTCTGATGCCGTGCTCATGATGTCCTCCTCCTGGTGGCGAGGGTAAAGCTGGTGGTGAAGAGGAGGAATGAGGAGGCCAGGGCCTCCGAGGCTACGCGGCCTGCCATGGCCTCGGCGACCCCGGCGCAGACAGAAGAGGCTGCCTCGCGCTCGCCTGTGACGGAAAAGGCTCCTCTAAGCTCGGGAGCGAGGCCTCAGGAGGAGACCACTTCCAAGCCTCAGCAGACTCCGGGGGCGCCGGTCCGTGACGCACCTGCGGGGGGTTCAAGGGTTCCGGAGCCCCCTGCCGCCCTTGCTGCTGTAGCGGTGCCAGTCCAGGCGCTAGCGCCACCTCCTCCCCAAGTCCTCACGTTGGCAAATCATGGCTCCTCTGCCGTGCCCAATGCTTTGGAGGAGGTCTTCGCCGCGCTGGGCTGACTCTGAGCTGACCTTCTGGGTGCTGACCGGCACGTGGTGATGGGGCTCCTGGGGCTGGTCTCGGGGTGGCTCCAGGCCGACTCGTCGTCAGGATGGCCTGGGGCCAGGGCGAGGCTGCAGTCATGGAGGGCAGGAAGGAGGCCAGCGAGGCCATAGCGGCTCGCGAGGCAGCGCTGACCGATGCAGCATCCGCCAAGGAGCGTTCCCGCATGCTAGAGGCTGAGCTGAAGGCCCTCCATGACGAGCAGGCCGCCCGCACCAGTCGGCCTGAGGAGCAGGCAGCCCAGGAACAGGCTGCGGAATGGAGCCTCCTGGGGAAGTTGAAGGAGGAAACGGAGGCGTGAAAGTGTGTTATATCGACTAGAGGGGGGTGAATAGGCGATTTTTATGAATTCTTCACTCAGGAATTTCAGGGTGACGAAATTCCTAAGCGTAGAACTACTTGCAGCGGAATAAGTACTCAGATGCAAACATAACAGAACATAAGCATGGTCATCATTAAGAAATGAAAACAAGCACAAAGTACAGAAAGCGTAAACAGAGGATAAACAGGAAGAAGACAAACAGACTGAAGAAATTGAACTAAGGAAATTGAGAAAGTCTTCAGTCAAAGTCTTCAAGCAGATATGAACAAGCACACAACACAGTAATGAGGAAATGGAAGGGTTGAGGAAATAGAACCAGTAGGCTTGGTGAAGACAGTGATTTGGTAGACCAGTTCCAACTGTTGTGACAGTTGTACGTCTCGTTGGAGCGGCTAGGTATTTAAACCTGAGGACACACAGTCCCACCCACAGTCCTCACCGTATTCACCTTGAGCTAAGGTCACACAGACCTTGCCCAATCACTCATAGTAAGTCTTCAGGTGACTTCCAAACCTTCACAAACTCGGTGACTCGGCGATCCACAATTTCCGCTTGGATGCTCAGACCATGACGCCTAACCGTCTGGAAGATGCACAGTCTTCAAAGGTAACAAGCGTCGGATCCACGCAGGATCAATCTCTTCAGTGATGCTCAATCACTTTGGGTTTGTAGGTTTTTGGGTTTGGGTTTTCCTCACTTGATGATTTTCGCTCAAAGTCCTCGGAGGATGGGATGCTCTCAAATGACAAGTGTCAGTTTCTCTCGGAGCAGCCAACCAGCTAGTGGTTGTAGGGGGCGGCTATTTATAGCCTAAGAAGCAGCCCGACATGATAAGACATAAATGCCCTTCAATGATATGACCGTTAGGTGGGTAGATATTTTGGGACAGCTGGCACGTAGCACAGCAACGGTCGGATATTTGATCTATCAAATTCCTCAGGGCTATCATGTTCCTCACTTGTAGGCAATCCGCACTGGTGAATTCCTAACTCCTCAGTCAGAACAAATTCCTCAGATACCAGAAGAACTTCGTCTCTGTCACTGAAGAAATTGACTGAGCTGCATGAGATTTCCAATGGCTTCACTCGAAGGGATTCATAGGTGTAGGATTTTGAGATGAGCACCACTTGGAAATTTTTCCTTAGTTTTTCCTCGGCCCCCTTTAACAGTACGGTGTTTCCTATGACTCAAGAAAGAGAAAATGAAACTACGAAAACAAAAGTCTTCATGCTTCATGTTCCTCATATGAATACCATGTCTTCATGGTCACACCAATTTCTTCACTTTCAAAGTCTTCGGAAATCCAAAGTCTTCAGCCGAAGACAATCATTTTTAGGGGTCGACTTTCTCTATAAATATCAAACTCCCCATAGACTTATAGACCTGTGTACACTCACAAACACATTATTTCCTTAACCTATAAGTCTTGAATACACCAAAATCACTAAGGGGCACTAGATGCACTTACAATCTCCCCCTTTTTGGTGATTGATGACAATATAGGTTAAGTTTTCAATGGGGATAAAACATATGAAGTGTAAATACTAATATTGAGGAATTTGATAGCAAGATATAGAAGAACTCCCCCTGAACTTGTGCATAGTGAGGAATTTGCTTTTGAAGACTTTGCTGGATCAAGTTGTAATCTTAAACCCGATGGTGGTCTGATACTTATGTTGTGTTCTTCTGCATGCTTATTCCTCTTATATGTTAATGCACGCATGCTGAATTACATCAGTCACCTTATTTCATCATGCATTTCAAATTCCTCAATATTAGTAATCATGTTGATGGAGGAGCGCCAGCGTTGTTGGGGTCGGTTGTTGAAGTAGGGTCTGCCGAAGTGTCGTCCAAATCTTCATGCTCATCCGTGTCGTGCGATGAAGAATATGAGCTGGCCACCAAGGAAGGAACTTTGACTTTCTTGAATTTCTTCGCTGGAGGTTGAGACGAGTCAAAGTCCTGCTTGAGACCCATTTGCTTCAGATCTTCTTCACCATACAGATGAGACAGAACAGCCCAGGTGCGACCGAAGACTTCATGGAGGTAGTAGTGGTTCTTCTTCACTACATCGTGTGTAGCAGTCATGTTGTAAAGAATTGACCCAAACTGACGCTTAACCCATTTGTGGTTGCGATTGACCTTCTGGTGAAGACCGAGGAGAAGCTCACGATCAGTCATCACCCTTGGAGCTGTGCCTTGAGGATTTTGCTTTGATGCATTGGCGGCAGAGTCATGAGTGGCAGAGTCATCATTGGTGGAGTAAGATGCAGCATTGCGGAACTGACCATCCAATGGACGAATGCCTTCATCAATAACAGCAGTGGCCTTGCCCTTTTCATCAGCTGAGGAAAATGTCTGTTTGACGACTTCAATGGGGGGCAAGTAGCTGCCATGGTTGAGTGTGTCAGCCTTGTAGTCGAGTGAAGACCTTGTTCTGAGGAATCTCATAATCCAGGGAGCATAAGGCTTCAACTCAAATGGTGATAATGCAACATTGGCCAGAGTCCTCATGAAGAAATCATGGTAGTTGACAGGAACGCCATGAATGATGTTGAAAAGCAGATTCTTCATGATGCCAACGACCTCTTCTTCATTAGAGTCGTGGCCTTTGATTGGACTCAATGTCTTCGTCAGAATGCGATAGACAGTCCGTGGCACATACAACAATTCCTTCACGAGGAATTTGGTCCTTGGGGCTTGACCGGGTTTCAGTGGCTTCATCAACACTTGCATGTAGTGATCTGTAAGCTCAGGTTCATGGTATATACAACGAGAACTTTCAAGGGGAGGACTGACAGGCATGGCATGAAGCAATTCAGAGGCCGGTGCTTTAAAATGAGTATTCTCTGTCATCCAATCCAACACCCAAGAGTTCACATCTGTAGCATCTCCTGTGATGTGCAGCGTTGCATATAATTGAAGAACTAGTTCTTCATTCCAATCACATATATCTATGCAAAAGTTCAGCAGTCCGACATCGTGAAGAATGCTGAGGACTGGCATGAAGCAAGGCAGTGATTCCATGTCCACGTGAGGAATATGCTCATGGTCGAAGACTTTGTCATTGTTGAAAAGCAGCGAAGAATAGAAGTTGGCTTGGCTGGCAGTCCAGAAACGCTTCCTTCTAAGACGAGCAGAGTCATATGGGTTGTAATCCGTGAAGAACACATGCTCGTGGAAGAAGTCATCAGCCTTGAAGTTTTGCTTCTTGGAGAAAGGATCCTCTGGCTTGGGTTGAGGAGTGTCAGTCAATTGCACCACAACCTCAGGAATCGCAATCTCAAGAACCACAGGCTGAGGAATTTCAGTTTCTTCTTTAGTTGCAGCCTGGTTCTTCAATTCTTTAGTAGCTTGTTCATCAGCACTAGTGGCTCGAATTTCTTCATGAATGGATGGAGTGGTGCAAGGTTCTTCAGAGCCCATTTGTACTTCAGTATGCACTAGGGACAGAGGAATTTGTTGCAGAGGAGTGAACAAAGGAGAATTGGGGTGCTGACTTTCCCAAAAGTCATCATTCATCACTGGATTTGTGCTCCCAATGTCCACACCTCATCTTCTTCACTTAATTCTTCAACGCCTGCCTCTTCAGCTGTGAACTGAGGCACGGGCGATGAGACAACTGGGGTTGAAGCGATTGTATCCACTTCAATTTCTTCGTCCAACTGCCCTGAAGAAGCAGCAGAAGGAACATCTTCATCGGATACACTTGGGATCTCATAGTCTTCACCAAAAGGAACGAGTTCCTTTGATGGCATGCATGAGACTGGAACAACATCAATTTCTTCATCTTCTTCGGAGCTGAAGATTCTGATGAAGTTGATGCTTTCCTTTTCTTCACTGCTGCACGCTCCACAGCCTTGGTCTTCTTAGCTTCCGATGCAAAAGGAAGAATTGGACTTGGTGTAGGTGCAGGAGGAGCAGAGGAAATTGGTTCATTTTCTTCAGGCACAACTGATGCAGTTGCACTGGCATGGTCAGTTTCTTCAGGCACAGCGGTTAAAGCTTCAGCTGGCCTGACTATTTCTTCAGGCGCAACACTACTGGTTGCCCTAGCAGTTTCATCAGTGGCTGGAATTGTTGGGTTCTACGGTAGGGTGCGTCGACTGCAAACTAAATTTTTCCTAAGCGCAGAACAACCAGGAACATGCTACGGGAGATGGATCACAGTTCGTTACCACTAGACACGCAGTGCCGTGCAGCGGAAGGAGAGCTGAGGCAGCGCGTTCGCGTGGATCGTCTCCTCCTTGTCCGATCTCCCTCGAACACCCGGTCGTTGGATCCCTCGTACAGGTTCGCCGGAGCGGCGCAGGTGCACCGCCTCTAACGGTATCCGCGCGTGCAGGAGGAACGTCGTGTGGCGGACTGCTAGGTCCGATCACACAACCGGCAGCGAGTGGAGGTGTCTATTCGCAACACATGCAAACCATAGTGACAGCGCTGAAGCGATCAACCACATGAGTGTGCCGCACCCCACTTTATATAGGCGTCCGTCGCGGGCTCAACATTTGGGCCTTGCACAGACCCTAAAGCCCATAAGTCTACTCGGCCACAATCCGAACACAGCCCGGATCGCATTCGACCAGTGTCCTCGGATCCGACCTCGTAGGTTCCTTCCCTTAAGCGTGCGACCCCTTAGGTTCAAGCCGGCTTGGTCGCAGTTCGGATCACCTCCAAACTACATGGCTGGTAGTGGCCTCTAGCAAGGCGTGCCGACCACCAAGCAGACGATGAAGCTGGTTAGGCGAACCTGTACATCACACTTCCATTCCTTTTGCCACACGATATATGTTGTCAGGCTCAAGGCGAGTCTGTCATCCTTGTGCTAGCCCGACCTCTTTCTCGTTTCAGTGATGCCGATCACAAACCGGATTGTATCATAATCCATGTCGCATGGCCATGCTTATCTTGGTCGGATCACACGAGGGGCCCAGAGTATATCTCTCCTGATCGGAGGGGCAAATCCTATCTTGCTCGACCACGTCTCGCAGCATGGGTCTAGACAAACCCGAAACCTACCTTTGTAACTACCCAGTTACGGAGTAGCGTTTGGTTGGCCCAAAGCAAGTTTGTCACCATCCCGAGTACATGCGTCAGCTCAGGTCTTAGGACATAGAACGTATATTGTACTAGAGACTCACACATGACATATCGCTGCGTCTCATAGTTGGGTCTGTCCGACTCGGACGTTATCTCGAGTCAGATCCGACTACATCAAAACCGACCAGACCTTTCCAAGCCCATATTATCCGGTTATCATCCAATGCTCCATGGCTAGTGAGACAAAGCCATCGACCGTGTCATATGCTACTCTAGTCGGTTGCGCGTCCACACAGCCCTTTCAACTAGGGACCTTTTAGGACAGCCATCATACAATGCATAGTCCCACATACAAGTCACTTACTTGCTGATACACATAATTGATAATGTCCAAGGACTATCTTTATTCATAAACACATAGGAAATATCATCATACATGATTACCTCTAGGGCATATCTCCAACAGTCTCCCACTTGCACTAGATTCAATCAAATAGACATCGAATGCCCATAGCTCTAACGTGCCCCTCATGCTTGGGTTGTGGAGGCGGCTTAGTCAACGGATCTGCAACATTTGCATCCGTGTGAATCTTGCATAACTCTACATCAGGTGATATTTCTGATCTATGTGTCTGGTCTTGTGGTGATTCCTCGGCTCCTTGGCTTGTGCGATGGCACCAGAATTATCAAAATAAAGGTCCAACGGTTTTACCGAGGCTAGGAAAATACCAAGATCATTCAGAAAGTTTCGGATCCAAACACCTTCCTTTGCAGCTTCACAAGTCGCAATGTATTCGGCTTCTGTGGTAGAATCGGCCACCGTATCTTGCTTGGAACTCATCCAACTCACTGCTCCTCCGTTCATGACGTACACGAATCCGGACTGTGATCGATAATCATCTCTGTCGGTTTGGAAGCTAGCATCGGCGTAACCCCTTACGACGAGCTCTTCCTCACCTCCATAAACTAGGAACATCTCTTTAGTCCTTTTCAGGTACTTCAAAATAGTCTTTACCGCTGCCCAGTGAGTCTCACCTGGGTTGGCCTGGTATCTGCTTGTTAGGCTTATTACAAAAGCAACATCGGGCCGCGTACATATCATGGCATACATAATGGATCCGATTGCCGAGGCATACGGAATCCTACTCATCCTGCTTTGCTCATCAGATGTCGATGGACTCTGAGTCTCACTTAGCCTTATACCATGTGAGAGTGGCAAGAACCCTTTCTTCGCCTCACTCATGTTGAACCGCTTCAACACTTTATCTATGTACGTGCTCTGGCTTAAGCCGAGCAGCCTCCTCGATCTATCTCTATAGATCTTAATGCCTAAAATGTACATTGCCTCACCAAGGTCCTTCATCCAAAACTTGCCATTCAATGACTCCTTGACCGAGTTCAGCATCGAAACATCATTTCCAATCAGTAGTATGTCATCCACATACAAGATCAAAAACACTATTGAGCTCCCACTTAACTTCTTGTATAAACAAGAGTCCTCTTCGCTTTTGATGAAACCGAGACCAGTGACGACCTCATCAAAACGAATATTCCAGCTCCGAGATGCTTGCCTCAACCCATAAATGGATCTCTTGAGCTTGCATACCTTACTAGTGCTAGTCGGATCGACAAAACCCTCGGGCTGTATCATATACACGTCCTCGGTTAAATTTCTGTGAAGGAAGGCCGTCTTGATATCCATCTGCCATATCTCGTAATCGAAATATGTAGCTATAGCTAGTACGATCCTCACCGATTTCAGCATCGCTACCGGCGAGTAAGTCTCATCATAGTCAATTCCTTGAACTTGCACATAACCCTTAGCGACAAGCCGAGCTTTATGGATCTGAACATTTCCATCCACATCGGTTTTCTTCTTAAAGACCCATTTGCAACCAATGGCCGTTACGCCAGGCGGCGGATCAACCAAGTCCCAGACTTGATTCTCATCCATGACTTTAACTCGGATCTCATGGCCTCCAGCCATGCCTCAGAATCTGGGCTCACCATCGCTTCCGCATACGTGGCCGGCTCGTCGCTTTCTAGCAACAATACATCCCGCACTCTGCGCAATCTTTCCGACCTCCGTGGCTTCGGTGCCGCTTCCCCTACGGGTTCCCTAACTGACTCCGGTATGATCTCATCAACCGCCGAGCCGTCCCCGAGTGGTACTCGAGTTTCTTCGAGTCAGACCGTCCTCCCACCGGCCTCCCGACTGAGAAACTCTTTCTCAAGGAAAACCCCGTTCCGAGCAACAAACACTTTGTTCTCTTCGCGGTTGTAGAAGTTGTATCCCAAGGTTTCCCTTGGATATCCCACGAATATGCATTTATCTGACTTGGGTGTAAGCTTGTCAGACATGAGTCGCTTGATAAATGCTTCATAGCCCCAAATCTTTAGAAAAGACAAACTGGGACTCTTCCCGGTCCACATCTCATGTGGTGTCTTGTCTACGGATTTTGATGGTACCCTGTTAAGTGTGAAAGCCGCAGTTTCCAGAGCGTATCCCCAGAATGACAAGGGTAAATCCAATTTGCTCATCATAGATCGAACCATGTCCAACAAGGTATGATTCATCTGTTCCGACACGCCATTTCTCTGTGGTGTACCCGGAGGTGTGAGCTAAGGTACTATACCTCGGCTTTTCAGATGATCATCAAACTCCTGGCTCATGTACTCACCTCCACGATCAGATCGTAGAAGCTTTATAGTCTTGTCGAGCTGATTCTCAGCTTCATTCTGAAACTCTTTGAACTTTTCAAAATTTTCCGACTTGTGCCTCATCAAATAGATATATCCATATCTACTCAAGTCGTCGGTAAAAGTCACGAAGTACTGATAGCCGCCTCTGGCAGTTGTGCTCATTGGACCACACACATCGCTGTGTATAAGCTCCAACAGCTCGGACGCCCTCTCGCAACTCTTTGCGAAAGGAGACTTAGTCATCTTGCCGAGCAAGCATGATTCGCATGTCTCGAACGACCCGAAGTCGAACGAAGTTGGGAGCCCATCATCATGGAGCTTCTTCATGCGTTTCAGACTAATGTGTCCAAGTCGGTAATGCCAGAAGTATGTCGGATTTATCTCATTAGGCTTATGCCTCTTGACATTCACGTTATAGACCGGTTCCTGTTCTAGATTCAATATAAATAGTCCATCAACAATGGGTGCATAGCCATGGAACATACCATTCAAATAAAACGAACAACCATTGTCCTTTAAATTGAATTCATAACCTTGACTCATCAAACATGAGGTAGAAATAATGTTCCGACTAAGTGCAGGAATGTAATAACAATTATTCAATTCCAAAATAAATCCAGAAGGAAGCTGGAGCTGCATCGTGCCGCCTCCAACGCAACAACTCTTGCTTTGTTGCCGACCCTGATGTCAATCTCCCCTTGTGCCACATGCCTAGTTGTTACCAACCCCTGCATCGAGTTGCAAATATGAACAACCGATCCGGTATGAAATACCCAAGAGCTACTAGGTATGCCAGCAAGGTAAATGTCTATAACATATGCAACAAGTGTACCTTTGCCTGAAGCAGCATTCCCGGCCTTCTTTCCATGCTCTGCAAGCCACTTGCTACAGTTCCTCTTCCAGTGACCAGTTTCCTTGCAATGATAGCAAACGGTCTTTGAGTCCGTTCCAGACTTCGGCGCAGCGGCGGAGGTTACCATCTCCGTGCCCTTTGCCTTAGCCTTCTTCTTGGACAAACTCTTCTTGAACTTAGCCGATTTCTGCACCATCAACACTTGATGCGTGCCTTTCTTAATATCCTGCTCTGCCACTTTGAGCATCCCATGCAATTCAGTGAGCTTCTTATCCATGCCATGCATATGATAGTTCGAGATGAACGTCCCATAGCTGGGCAGAAGAGAACCGAGAACTGCATCAGTAGCTAGCTCATCCAAGAGCGGGGAGCCCAACCTATCCAAAGCTTGCACATATCCGATCATCTTGATCACATGTGGGCTCAGTGGATCACCTTCCTTCAGCTTGCAATCCATCAAGGATCGCCAGATGTTGAACCTTTCGGTCTGAGCCTGTGTCTGAAACATGCTCTTGAGACTCTATCATATCGTAAGCCTCAACATTTTCGAAATGCTGTTGCAAATCGGGCTCCATACAAGCCAGCATCAGACAGCTGATCTCCATTGATTCATCAATGAGTTTTTGGTAGGCATTCTTAGTTGTGGCACTAGCATTATCGGCAGGTTCCTCTGGAAGTGGATCCTCTAGAACATGTTCCTTTTTATCATGCTTGAGAACAATTCTCAGATTTCTATACCAAGTGGTAAAGTTTGTTCCATTCAGTTTATCCTTTTCCAGAATTGATTTCAATGCAAACTTGGGTTGAGCAGGTGGTGCCATTGATCTACAACAGAAAATATGGAATCACTAAGCAATGTGTTTATGTAGAGTAATTCAAGCTTTAAGCAGGTGGTAAAGCTTTAGCATCACTGCTAGACAACATGCCTATTCGGTAAGCAACTCCTTGCTAATCGTATCTCTATACGACTCCTGTCGGTCGGGAAGGTATCTCATACCCCGGCCCCAACCTTCTTTGCCACAAGGCCCAAAACCGTTTTGATAGCCTTGTCAAGTTAACCTGATGCAGTGCATGTCCGTGTCCGACACGAACCCTTCAGTTCAAGGACACCCAATAGTACCTCAATTTTATGAGCACACTACTAGACGTACTTGACATGCGAAGGTGCAACATCGGGGATGGCAATTCGCTTCATATTCATGAGGGATCTTTCTACCATTCTAACATGCATAGAAAACAAGAAGCATAACAATCACAAATAAACACATATTGTGAAATAGTATGGCTCCTTCATGGATGTTCTTCTAGGTCGGCTCCGACTCCGATGACCATCTAGGAAGTCCATCTTGTTTGTCACGCCGGGACGTCAAGCCACCAACCTGATCTCTATTATCCAACTACTACAACTAGTAATGAATTTTACATAGAGTCACAAGTCGACACGCAGGTCATTATACAATATAATGATAGCAGTTTGGCTCCTGCCGGCTGACAAACATGATGTGCAGGCCATGTATAAATTACACACATGCATCACACACACATGAGCCATACTATTCACATCAAACCTGCAAAACAAAGTTATGCATAGAATCGCATTCTACCGGTTTGTGTGTTGGGTATGAAAGACAAGGCGCTACGTACACGGCGGGGTTCGAAGGGGCAGCGCCCCTAGCGGGTGCGGGCAGCGCCCGACGTTTTCGGAAATCACAGATCACATCTGAACTCCGATCACGCCGAATTCTCTGATCTGACCGATCTTCGATCATCGCGAATCCGACTCGGATTTACGTTTCACTGTTAACCCCGATGGCGAATACCGACCGGTAGGGGAAGGTTGTGTCACGACCTCATTGACTCCGATCATCAGAAAACATAGCCACATCGATCCCCGTGTGTAGTTGATCTCATCAACCATGCACATAGCCGATCTTATCAATGACAACAGATCTCATTTGCCGTCTTGACATATCTAATATGCATATGATCGGAATCTCAATCCTATAGCAGTGGCTCTGATACCACTGTTGGGTTCTACGGTAGGGTGCATCGACTGCAAATTAAAATTTTCCTACGCGTAGAACAACCAGGAACATGCTACGGGAGATGGATCACAGTTCGTTACCACTAGACGCGCAGTGCCGTGCAGCGGAAGAAGAGTTGGGGCAGCGCATTCGCGTGGATCATCCCCTCGTCCGATCTCCCTCGAACAGCCGGTCGTCAGATCCCTCGTACAGGTTCGCCGGAGCGGTGCAGGTGCACCGCCTCTAACGGTATTCATGCGTGCAGGAGGAACGTCATGCGGCGGACTGCTAGGTCCGATCACACAACCGGCGGCGAGTGGAGGTGTCTATTCGCAACACATGCAAACCCTAGTGACAGCGCTGAAGCGATCAACCACATGAGTGTGCCGCACCCCACTTTATATATGCGTCCGTCGCGGGCTCAACATTTGGGCCTCGCACGGACCCTAAAGCCCATAAGTCTACTCAGCCACAATCCGAACACAGCTCGGATCACATCCAACCAGTGTGTTCTCGGATCCAACCTCGTAGGTTCCTTCCCTTAAGCGCGCGACCCCTTAGGTTCAAGCCGGCTTGGTCGCAGTTCGGATCACCTCCAAACTACATGGCTGGTAGCGGCCTCTAGCAAGGCGTGCCGACCACCAAGCAGACAATGAAGCTGGTTAGGCGAACCTGTACATCACACTTCCATTCCTTTTGCCACACGATATATGTTGTCAGGCTCAAGGCGAGTCTGTCATCCTTGTGCTAGCCCGACCTCTTTCTCGTTTCAGTGATGCCGACCACAAACCGGATTGTATCATAATCCATGTCACATGGCCATGCTTATCTTGGTCCGATCACACGAGGGGCCTAGAGTATATCTCTCCTGATCGGAGGGGCAAATCCCATCTTGCTCGACCACATTTCACAGCATGGGTCTAGACAAACCCGAAACCTACCTTTGTAACTACCCAGTTACGGAGTAGCGTTTGGTCGGCCCAAAGGAAGTCTGTCACCATCCCGTGTAGATGCATCAACTCAGGTCTTAGGACATAGAACGTATGTTGTACTAGAGACTCACAGATGACATATCGCTGCTTCTCATAGTTGGGTCTATCCGACTCGGACCTTATCTCGACTCGGATCCGACTATGTCGAATCCGACCAGACCTTTCCAAGCCCATATTATCCGGTTAGCATCCAATGCTCCATGGCTAGTGAGACCAATCCGTCGACCGTGTCATATGCTAGTCTAGTCGGCTGCGCGTCCACACAACCCTTTCGACTAGGGACCTTTTAGGACAGCCATCATACAATGCATAGTCCCACAAACAAGTCACTTACTTGCTGATACACATCATTGATAATGTCCAAGGACTATCTCCAACAGGAATGCAGTCATCGGCCCTGGTACTAGCAGTTTCATCAGTAGCCTGAATTTCATCAGCGGTGCTGGCATGTTCTTCAGTAGGCTGAGCAGATGCCTCAGGCTGAGGAGATTCATGTTTCGTTGGGGCAGCAACATTGGAGGTGAATCCCTTCGTCATATTGACGAATCTGACTTTGGCTCCAAGCCAGTCAGCATAGTAGCGATCAAAATCATCACCCAGATTCTTGATTTCAGACTGAACAACCACAAGTTCATAAGTGGTCATCTTGACAACATTCTTCTTCAGAAAGTGCTCCTTCTTGTACTACGCTTTCTTCAACTGCCTGGCCTTCTCGAATTTCCATTTTTCTTCGCCTATGAAGGCGATCAGCATGTGACTTTGGCCAGGAGTGAGTTTGAAGTCAGGCATGGGATTGTTGGGATCCTTGTGCCAGAGATCAATGTACTCAAGATCAACTTTGGATCCAGAAGGAGAGGAACTTCACTTCCTTTGACTCTAGCGGCCATATGCTGCCTGTCTCTGATGATTTCGGCGAGTTCCTCATCATCAACTTCGTCTTCATCAAACGGCACTTGGAAGGCGACCTGCTTCTTGTGAGGACTTGGTTGAGAACCTCGTCCAGCAGTGGCCTTAGTCTTCAGTAGAGTGGGCCCAGTTGAGGAATGCGGAGGAGCTAAAGAACTTGCAGAGGCTCCAGAGGCAATTGAGATGCCTGTTGTCCGTTGGCAAGAGGCGAGATGCATAGGTGCTGAGGATTTGGAAGAAGGAGCTGAGGACTTTGGAGGAGCTGGTGCAGTTTGAGGAATTTGCCGTGAGGGCTTTGCGGAGCTGGGCCGTGAGGGCATTGCAGATGAGCTTGACCATGAGGACATTGGTACCGAAGCCTTGGGCTTGTATGTGGGCTTCTTGGGCATGGACTTCTTGGGCTTGACAGCAGAGGCCTCAACAGCAGCAGCAGTAGAATCTTCACTGAATTTCTTCACTGCTTCTTTTGCCACTTTGGCCAGCTTGGCATGACGCTTGGCCCATACTTTGGAAATTCTTCACCTCTTCTGATGCTAGAGGGATCAGCTTCTTGACCAGGTGCCAGTGGATGTCTTGGGCATGGAGGGTGTACAGCAAATTTCTTCATGTACTTAGGAGTTACATATCTGTAATCCCTCCATTCTCTGGCCCATCTCCTCTCAATCTTCTAAATGCGCACTTTGCGCTCATTCTTTGTTTCCTCAGGGGGTGTGCAGTACCCTGCATAGATGTTATTAGGGATCTCAAATGCAGTGTTGACTTCAGGTTTCTTCCCTCCCTTCTGAGGATTCTTGCCTTCAGCCATTTTCTTTAGCTAAGGATTTTGAACTATTGAGTTCTCAGATGAGGTGTGCAACTTTTCTTTGAGGAATGCTGCAAATGAGTTAAGTTGATGAGAACCTAGTGATTCAGCAGCAGACATGTGTACCTATGAATAGAATATAGCTGCGAAGAATTTGGGGAGGTCATATGCGTTCTCAGAAGTTTTGGCAAAAAGAACAAGTTTGCGGAATTTGACCAGATGAGTCTTGAGGAATTTCACTAAGCGTTCTTTGACTTAGGTTTCAGAGTTGTACAGATTGAAAATCCACACAATTGAGGAATCTTGAAGAAAAATGTTGCTTAGGGAAACAGATCAAGAATAGATGTTGTGTGAAGTGTAGATTTAGAAGTTCGTCAGTTCAGATCTTCCACGCCCTAACTTGGCAGAGGAAGATATCTACGGCAGCAACGGAGTGAAGAAATCCGCGGCCGGTGCGAGTACGACGGCGACGAGGTCGAGGTAGCAAAGCTCTTCCTCACTGGCGACGATGGAAGTAGCGGCGGCGCTAGGTTTTGAGAGCTCGAGCGAGGGAGTAAGGTCGAGCGCAGTAAAAACGAAGTGAGGAGGGGAGGGGTATTTATAGCCGAGGTGAAAAACCGCTCGTCCGAGGAAATTGAACGAACGTGCCCCTGACCCTTCTCATTCGCGTGACATGTGTCACCCATGTACTGAGAGGTGGCGATCGTGCGAGATCGTGGGTTAATAGATAAATCCATCGTGGAATGTGGAACGGTTTGAGCGGCAAAAGCCGAAAATTCAGATAAGATAATTTTAATGTTTCGTTCGCAAATTCTTCAGCTCACAAGGACACAGTTAAGATATTGAATGAGTGTCAAACATAAGACATATGAAGAATTTGTGAACAGACTGGGTTGAGTTTAGCATAGAGGGGGAAGGGTCCGATCACATTCACTTAGCGGAAAAGGCAACATGAAGAATTAGCAATAAGTGAATGCTGTGGAGGACTATATATATATATATACATACATATATATATATATATATATAGCCAATGAAGAACAACAACGGAAAGAGTGAAGACATCGAAAAGTTGAAGAAATTGAGCAACTGAGGAATTTAAAAATGAGAAAAAAACTCAAATTGAAGATTTTCAACTTTTGGTGGTGCCGTGACCCACCATATAAGAATGATGATTTCAAACACCATGTACAATTTTCGTAGGGCTTTGACAATGAAATTCTTCATTAATTTCTTCACACTTAGAGTGTTAGTCTTCATTGATTGAAGAAAAACATTTTTTCGTGTGTTGCACATCTAAGTCATCAATTTTGCATAAGTGTTAGGATCTGTGTCCTTTTCAAAGGACATTCGAAGATTCTAGGATATTTAGCTCACACCGCAACTTGCTAAATCTCTTCTCATCCACGGGCTTTGTGAAGATATCGGCTAGCTGTTCTTCAGTCTTCACATGCTCAATAGAGATGTCGCCCTTCAACACATTATCACGAAGAAAATGATGACGAATCTGAATGTGCTTTGTCTTCGAGTGCTGAACTGGGTTATGAGCAATCTTGATGGCACGCTCATTGTCACAGTAGAGAGGCACATTCTTCATGTTGATGCCATAGTCCTTGAGGGTTTGCTTCATCCATAGCAATTGAGCATAGCAAGAACCAGCAGCAATGTACTCAACTTCAGTAGTAGACAGTGATACCCAGTTCTGTTTCTTCGAGGACCAACAGACCAAGGATCGTCCGAGGAAATGGCATGTGCCTGATGTTGACTTGCGGTCCACACAATCACCAGCATAGACAGAGCCTGAATATCCAATGAGATCAAAAACCGAGCCCTCGGGAAACCATAATCCAAGTGTTGGTGTGTGAGCTAGATATCGATGAATATGCTTCACAGCCTTATGGTGTGATTCCTTCGGTGTAGCTTGAAATCGGGCACACATGCAAACACTAAGCATAATATCTGGCCTAGATGCACATAAATACAATAAAGAGCCAATCATGGAGCGGTATACCTTTTGAACAAAGTCAATACCATTTTCATTAGTGCATAGATGGCCATTTGTGGGCATAGGGATTTTGACGCCTTTGCAATCTTGCATGCCGAATTTCCTCCATACATCCTTGAGGTATTTCTCCTGAGATATGAATATGCCATTGCGCTGTAGACTAATTTGAAGACCTAAGAAGAATTTCAATTCTCCCACCATAGACATTTGATATTCTTCACTCATCATGTAGGCAAATTCATCACTGTAATGTTGGTCAGTACAGCCAAAGATAATATCACCAACATATATTTGGCACACGAATAATTCATCATCATAGGTTTTGGTGAAAAGAATTGGGTCAAGTGAACCGGGTTTGAAGCCTTTCTTCATGAGGAATTCCTTCAAAGCATCATACCACGCCCGAGGGGCCTGCTTGAGGCCATAGAGGGACTTATTGAGTCTGAAGACTTTGTCAGGATGCTTTGGATCTTCAAAACCTGGGGGTTGAGCAACATATACTTCTTCCTCAAGCTTACAATTGAGAATGCACTTTTCACATCCATTTGATATAAGATGATATTATGATGCTTAGCATAAGCAAGTAATATGCGAATAGCCTCAAGTCTAGCAACAGGTGCAAAAGTTTCATCGAAATCAATTCCTTCAACCTGTGTGTAGCCTTGGGCTACAAGCCGTGCCTTATTCCTCACCACAAGGCCATTTTCATCTTGCTTGTTGCGGTAGATCCACTTTGTGCCAATGATATTGTGCTTGCGAGGATCTGGACGTTTGACCAGTTACCAGACGTTGTTGAGCTCGGATTGATGTAATTCCTCTTGCATAGCTTGAATCCAATCAGGCTCCAGAAATGCTTCATCTACCTTAGTGGGCTCTGTGACAGAGACAAAAGCAAAGTGCCCACAAAAGTTAGACAAATGTAAAGCTTTTGAGCGTGTGAGAGGACCTAGTGCGTTGATGTCGCTAATGATTTTCTCATTCTGCACTTCATTCGCAACGCGAGGATGAGCGGGTTGTCGTCGAGGAATTGGATCGGCATTTTCTTCAGCACCATTTTCCTCAGGTGCATTAGCATGATGTTCTTCACGTTCTAGAATTACTTCTTCAGCAGATTCTTCGGAAGGAATGAGATCCTCAGTAGCTTTGAACTTGATGATTTCCTCAGGTGTTTTTCCATCTAGCACAGGAGGTAGGTGCTCTCTTTGCGAGCCATTAGTTTCATCAAACCGCACATCTACAGTTTCAACAACTTTGTGGTGGACGTTGTTGAAGACTCTGTAGGTGTGCGAGTCCTTTCCGTAACCAAGCATAAAACCTTCATGTGCTTTCGGTGCAAATTTAGAATTGTGAGGAGGATCCCTAATCCAACATTTAGCACTGAAGACTTTGAAATAACTCACATTGGGTTTCTTGTCAGTGAGGAGTTCATATGCAGTCTTCTTGAATAATTTGTGAAGATATACCATGTTGATGATGTGGTATGCAGTATCAATTGCCTCAATCCAGAAATGACGAGGCGTCTTGTATTCATCAAGCATAGTGCAAGCCATCTCAACAAGAGTCCTGTTCTTGCGCTCCAGTAAATGTATCTAGTGCCCCTTAGTGATTTTGGTGTATTGAAGACTTATAGGTTAAGGGACTAATGTGTTTATGAGTGTACACAGGTCTATAAGTCTATGAGGAGTTTGATATTTACAGATAAAGTCAACCCCTAAAAATGAAGTTCTTCGACTGAAGACTTTGGATTTCTGAAGACTTTCTGAAGACTTTGAAAGTGACGAAATTGGTGTGACCTTGAAGACTTGGTATTCATTCGAGGAACATGAAGCGTGAAGACTTTTGTTTTCGTAGTTTCATTTTCTCTTTCCTGAGTCATAGGAAACACCATACTGTTAAAGGGGGTCGAGGAAATACTAAGGAAAAATTTCCATGTGATGCTTAACTCAAAATCCTACACCTACCAATCCCTTCGAGTGAAGCCATTGGAAATCTCATACAGTTCAGTCATATTCTTCAGTGACAGAGACGAAGTTCTTCTGGTCTCTGAGGAATTTGTTCTAACTGAGGAGTTAGGAATTCACCAGTGCGGATTGCCTACATAGTGAGGAACATGATAGCCCTGAGGAATTTGAGCCTCAAATTTCCGACCGATGTTGTGCTACGCGCCAGCTGTCGCAAAATATCTTATCCACCTAACGGTCATATCATTGAAGGGCATTTATGTCTTATCATGTCGGGCTGCTCCCTAGGCTATAAATAGCCGCCCCCTACAACCACTAGCTGGTTGGCTGCTCTGAGAGAAACTGACACTTGTCATTTGAGAGCATCCCATCCTCCGAGAACTTTGAGCGAAAATCATCAAGTGAGGAAAACCAAAACACAAACACCTACAAACCCAAAGTGATTGAGCATCACTGAAGAGATTGATCCTGCGTGGATCCGACGCTTGTTACCTTTCAAGACTATGCTTCTTTCAGACGGTTAGGCGTCATGGTCTAGAGCATCCAAGAGGAATTGTGGATCGCCGAGTGACCGAGTTTGTGAAGGTTCGGAAGTCACCTGAAGACTTACCACGAGTGATTGGGCGAGGTCTATGTGACCTTAGCTCAAGGAGAATACGGTGAGGATTGTGTGTCGGGGACTGTGTGTCCTCAGGTTTAAATACCTAGCCGCTCCAACCAGATGTACAACTGAGACAGCAGTTGGAACTGGTCTACCAAATCATTGTCTTCACCAAGCTTACTGGTTCTATTTCCTCAACTCTTTCATTTCCTCATTACTCTGTTGTGCACTTGTTCATATCTGTTTGAAGACATTGACTAAAGACTTTCTCAATTTCCTCAGTTCAACTTCTTCGGTCTGTTTGTCTTCATCCTGTGCTATCCTGTGATTACGCTTCCGGTACTCTGTGCTTGTCTTCATTTCATCATGACGACTATGCTTGTGCTCTATTATGTTTACTTTTGAGTACTTATTCCGCTACTAGTACTTCTTCACTAAGGAATTTCCTCTCCTGCAAATTCCTCAATGAAGAATTCATAAAAATCGTCTATTCACCCCCCTCTAGTCGATATAACGCACTTTCAATTGGTATCAGAGCTAGGTACTCCCTTGTTCTGTGTGATTTTGGTTTAACCGCCTGGAGTTTTAGTTATGTCGACCGCAGGTATGATCAAGGTCTCTGCTGGGTGTCCTACCTTCGATGGGACGGACTACCCCTACTGGAAGAATAAGATGCGAATGCATGTTGAGGCAATTGATAACAATCTCTGGTATGTTGTGGAAAATGGTGTTCCCTCAGTCACACCTTCTGTGAACGCTACTGATGTGAAGAGATTCAAGGAACTCGATTCTCAAGCGAAGAATATCATATGTGGCCATCTGAGCAAAGGACAGTATGGAAGAGTGAGTGCTTTGGAAACTGCTAAGCTTATCTGGGATAGGCTGTCCAAAGTCAATGAAGGAGTCTCAACACAGCGTGACTCTCGAGTTGATGTTCTTCGCAATCTCTTCAACCGCTTCAAAAGACTCGACAATGAAAATGTTCAACAAACCTTCGATCGCCTCACTGATATCTCAAATCAGCTTCAAGCGCTTGGTGCCACTGACATCACCAACCATGAGGTGGTGAAGAAATTGCTGAGATCGCTTGATTCCTCATTTGATACTCTGGCACTGATGATACAAGAACGTGCTGATTACAAGTCACTTGATCCCGCTAATATCCTCGAGAGGCTAAATACTCATGAGTTCCAGCTTGCTGAAAAGAGAGATCTCTATGGTTCGAGCTATGGCAGATCACGTGCCCTGAAGGCTAAGGCTATCTATGAATCTGAAGGTGAAGATTCTGGTAGTAGCCTTGGTTATCCTGAAGAACTGAGCCAGGAGCTAGCACTGCTCGTGAAGAAATTTCATAGGTTCTCAAGACGTGGTCGCTTTGGAAAATCCTCAAGGAGCAATGATTCCTGATCCAGTGACTACAAGAAGAGGCTTTGTCACAAATGCAAGAAACCTGGACACTACATTCAAGATTGTCCTCAGCGGGAAAAGGAATCAAAGAAGAAGAAATACAAGGATTACAGTTCTGATGATGCGAAGAAAAAGAAGAAATTCTCAAAATCTTCATCATCAAAATCCTCGAAGTCTTCGTCTCACAAGAAGAGCAGCTCCAAGAAGGCTCGGGCATTCATTGGCAAGGAAATGGACTCTGAGGCTGAATCTGAGGAACATGAGGAAGAGGAGGCATCTGAGGAGTCCGAGTCTGGTTTGGCGAGTCTAGCTCTCGCTACTGCATTCGTCAGCAAGTCTATCTTCAACTCTGAAGAAAATGGCTTCACCAACAAGGCTGATGAAGGCAATGATGACTACGCTCCCACCTATTGCTTCATGGCAAAGGGTGCCAAGGTACTCAAATATACCTCCTAAGAATCAAGTGAGAATGAATCTGATGAAAATCTCAAGCCCAGCTGCTCTAAACTTGCTAAGATTGCTGTGAAACAACAAAAGTGTAACGCCCCGGATCCGATGTGCCAGGTGTCATCCAGCTATTCGCCATCGTTGCCATGTCATTTGCTTGCGTGTTGCATTTTGCCATGTCATCATCTGCATTGCATCATCATGTTTTTCAAAACTTGCATCCGGTCCTTTTCCCCGTTGTCCGTTTCGCGTTCCGACACTCTCGCACGCGCCCATCGCCCCTCTCAGACCTTGTTTCGTGAGCGGGAGAAAAACCTTCTCGGAATGGGCCGAGATTTGCCGAGTGGCCTTGGTATAGCACCGACAGATCGCCCGTCAAATTTCGTTCCATTTGGAGGTCGTTTGATGCCCCAACGGTTAACCGCGTAGCCCGAAGCCCCTTTTGTCTTGCAGCCCAACACCCCTCCAAATCAGTCCACCAACCCAGCAAAACCCCCTGCATGCTCTCGGTCGTTCGATCATGATCGTGTGGGCGAAAACTGCACCCCGTTTGGACTCTCCTAGCTCCTTCTATATATAAATATGTGCCTCCCCCCGAAATTCGCGAATGAAACCCTAACATCTTCCTCCTCGCGCCGCCGGACGTTTCTTTCCCCTCGTCCGGACATGTCCACCCCCGTCCCGCGCCCAATCCACCGCCGCCACCTCACCCCCGCGGGGCCCCTCCACCGCGGCCCGCGGG